>NW_024382353.1:0-25949 GCF_016835505.1 Polypterus senegalus
TCTGAAGAACTGGAAAATGGCAAATATTATCCTGTTATGTAAAAAGAATGATCAGGCAGATGCAAGCAACTATGGGTTAGTAAGCGTAATGTGCATCACAGGTAAAAAAACGAAAGAAATTGCTAATGACAAGATTAAGCAAAATATGGAAAGAACAGGATTTTACTGAAGAGTCAGCATAGGTTCAGAGGAGACAGGTTGTGATTTACTAATATGGCAGAATTCTATGTTGAAGCAACAAAATGATATTTTTAGAACAGTGCATACAATATTTATCTTGACTTTCCGACTCCATTTGATAAGGTGTCACATGAGAGGTTGGGATCAAACTAAAAGAAGTGGGAGTTCAGGGTGTAGTATATAGATGGTCCAGAATTGGCTCAGACACAGGAAGCAGAGGGTGATGGTGCGAGGAACTCTATCAGTATTGGTGAAGTTAAGTGTGGTGACCCTGAAGGGCCAGTGCTAGGGCTGCCACTATTTTTAATATATTTAAAAGCTTTGGATAAGATTATAATTAACAAGCTTGGAATGTTTGCAGATGATACGAAGCTAGGTGGATTGGCAGATAATCTAGAATATGATGAATCATTACCGAGGAACTTGGACATCAGACAGGCTTCGCAGATTTATGACAGATGAAATTTAATGTAAGTAAATGTTTTACATGTAGGAAGTAAAAATACTAGATTTGATTACACAATGGGAGGTCTGAAACTCAAATTAACTCTTATGAGAAGGACCAGAAGTTGCAGTGGAGTCGCCACTATCAACTTCCGATAGTGTTCAGAAGCCATTAGGAAGGTTAACAGAATGTTAGGTTATATGGTACAATGTATAGGGAACAAGTCTAAGGAAGTTTTGCATAAACTTTATAATGCACTACAAAAGACATAGCAGCTCTGGAAATAGTCCAGAGAAGAGCGACTAGGCTGATTCCAGGGCTGCAGGGATGAGTTATAAGGAAAGATTTAAAGAGCCAAGCCTTTTCAGTTTGAGCAAAAGAAGATTAAGAGAAGACATGACTGAAGTGTTTAAAATTATGATGGTAATTAGTGGATCAAGACTGTTATTTTAAAATGAGTTCATCAAGAACATGGGCACACGGTTGGAAATTTGTAAAAGGTAAATTTCACATAAACAGTTTTTCTTCTTCCTGGACACATGGAATATGTTACCAAATAGTGTAGTAGACAGTAGGACTTTAGGGACCATCAAAGCTACACTTGATGTTTTTAGAAGAATTAAGTGGGTAGGACTAACAGGCTTTACTGAGCTGAATGACCCATTCTCGTCCAGATTGTTCTAATGTTCTAAAGACAGGAACCAGCTCTGTTTGGAACATCTTGCCATCACAGGCCACACTCACACAAACAACCACAGCAAAACAGCTACAACCACTGGGGACCAGCTGGACAGGCATCAGGCACAGTAGTAGTCAGGGCATATTGCATTTTACATCTACAAAAGAGACTAATCTGTAGTTTATCCATGAGTCAGTACTCCTCTTTATCAAAATGAACTGAATTACTGTAGAACATAATACAAGCTCAAATTGCCTTCCACCTCCACAGGTAACCTTCTATCCCTGTTATATAAAAATATCTTGAAATGCATACTTTCTAAATGTAAAATTACTGGCACTAGGATTAATGTTAATTTTATTTTACAGTGAACTGCTTGCCATGTACGATATTAAGTATTAAATACATTAATGTACATAAAATCCATCTCAAGTTCTATATGTTACCTGTGATGAATATGAGGCATAAGTAAGCAAACTTGGACTTGAGTCATTTATTTAATTCATTTGACAAATTCATTCATTGTTGTGAATTCTCTAAGATTGACTTTAAATTTTAACTTGGTATGAATGGAGTGCTACGTAGTCTTCAGATATCCAGGGATTCAAGAAGAGTATTTCAAGGTTACATATGACACACAGCCACAATGGTTAGTGTTGCTACTTCTCAGCTTGGGCCCTTTACCTATTCACTGTGTGAGTTTGGAAGGTTGATGTTGTTGTCACCCAGTAGGCCAGTTTACTTCCATGTCCCTAGTTTTCTGTTAATTTATATCTCAAACCTGAATGAATGTATGGGAGCGTCTATCAGTGTACCCTTAAATGTACTGGCATACCATCTGAAGAAGAGTCCAACCACTTACCTGGAGCCAGGAGAAGAGAATCCAAATCACAACCACATAAATAAAAAACAGTTACAGTGATCAATGTACACGTACATTAGATTAGAACTGCTTGAGCACTGCATCTTGTTTAATCACTAGGGATAATATATGAGTGTAAATACAAGGAAAAGCAGGCATCTTGATCAGCAGTGGATTAATTAGACCGTAATTTTCAGCTTATCTCCTTGTGATAATTATTAGTTCAAGTGTGCTGTTCAGCGTGACCTTCAGTTTAAAAAGGGAAAAATCTGTTTCACACCCAAAGGAAATGATAAATGAATTAAAAATGCAATCATGAATACTGCGGATATTTTAATGTAGATTTTAGGTGTTTTCTTAGATTTCACTCTAGCCCTACTGCCATCACAGCATTTTACTTTTGCTGAAGTATTTTAAAACAACTAATGATATAAATTCAGTGAAACTGCTTTACAGACTGTATGTGATCTCTGTAGAGTTAGTTGGTCATCTGGTGGATGCAGTTATAATTCTGCATTCTGTGGGCATATATGACTAATGGAAAAATAGATGAAAATAAATTCAGCAATGGAAAATAAAAGATGGATATTTAGACATTAATTGGTATCTGCCGGAACTTGATTAAGAACAGTAGATGTCGCCTGGGCAACCACTTCAGCAGACAGGTGAGACAGGGTGGAAAAGGGCAATGGGAACAAAGTTGGAGGAGAAGGGAAGAGGAAGGACCTTAGTGAATGTGAAAGGGAGCTGTCTGACAAAATAAAGAAGAATTAGGTTAAACATTAGTCACTTCAAGATTAAGAATAAATTGACCTTACCATGTTTTCCTTTGGCATGCATCTTATAGTCAGCAGTTGTAATCAAGGAAAGGGAAGTTTATTAGAGCAGGCTTGAACATCTATTAGTAATTCTAATGGCTTGGACGTATTCCCTGAAACAATCTGCAAAGTGTCCTTGTTTCTCTTGTGCAAATTGTAAGGCACTTTCTACCAGGAGTGAAATAAATAAAGATTTTAGACAGGCAGGTGGCCTGCTGTGTGATATTAAAATGTCTTCAGTTACCAAATGATTAATGGTTAAGTATGCTATGACTCTTTAGCTTAAATCTTCACTACCTGCATTTTCAAGACAGATTAAACAAAATGCAGACATAAGATACGCATGGAGCATCTAGTCATAGATCAAAAGGACACGACGAGTCAAGAAAGTAATTGTTAACTAAATTTATAATTTTGAATGAGATCTCATCTTGAAAAATAAAACAGAGTAGATGAGTAGCCTTCAGATTAATATGTGAGGAGAAACAAATGCACCATTAACTGTCAACTGATAAGAAAGTGTTGGTGCAGTAATGTCAAATGAAGAAGCCCTGAAATGGAAAGCGTGTACCTTTCATTTTTCTTTTTCTCTATAGAGAAGAACATAATTAACAATTACTCTGCATCACATTATGATTTAAAAGACCTCTTTAAACAAATACAGATTTAAATAGATCAATTTTTGGTAGCAACCTAGAACAGTGCTTACCAATCTCAGTCCTGGGGACCTCCTGTGGCTGCAGGGTTTGTTCAAAGCAATGCCTGTTTTACTTGGACTCCTAGTTTGATCAAGTGAGCTGTTATTTCCAAGGTTCTGTGTTTTAGGGTCAATGCAGAAATTAAACACCTAAGTATGGTGAAGGTTTATTGAAATGTACCAAACAGTTATATGGGGATTGTAAGAGCCATTTTCCTAGTTCTATAAAATGGATGAATATTTATTAGATGATAATGCATAAAATATGGGAGGTTCCTAAAACCCCGTGAATAGAATTCATTTGGTATTTTCCTGTCATCTCTTAACAGTTTTGAGTAAACAATGTTCTTTAGTAAGTGTTTTGCCTTACCTTGTGTAAGGTATAGAGGCATACGGTTTTTTAACCGTGTCCTTGAAAGAATTCGTTTTATGCTCGCGTTCGTGCTTATGCACGTGAGCTTAGCATATCTAAGTGCCAACGGCCTAAGGGTCTTTTGAGTGTAAAGTAACTCGTAAATTAAGAGATCTAAGTTTTGAACCGTATGTTTAAAGCATACAGAAGAAGAAATAAATAACCTTTAAGTACAGAAGTAACCAAAGCTTCATAAGAAAAACTAAGTTTATAGAAGATACATTTTCCCTTTTTTGCCTTTATTCTTTGTGTGTAACTATTTTTCTTTTATTCTTGTATGGATTATTTGCCTTTAACTTTCACTAAATATTTTTAAAACGAACTTTTGGACTGAGAGATTTCTTTGACACGCGTCTTACCCGTGCCTGACTTCACCTTACGCAAAGCGGCAACACTAAAGTTAAAAAACCTGCCTGAAGTTTTGAAACCTGCTTAAGATCTGAACCTGCCTAGGACTGAAAGTTTAAATTTGCCTTGGATCATAAAAGAAAGCAAGCCTGCATTTTCAATGCCTGAGATCAACTGCGACGAAAGAAAACGACGACTTGAAAAAGACTCAACAGTACCTTGTGGGATCGTCATGGCGTTTCAATCCGGAAGCCAGAACGAACGTCGGCATGGTGTGAATGAAAATCGCTTTGAATATGACGTCACAAAGGACCGTCTCCAAGACAACATAAAGCCGTCCAATTCATTAACATCTAAACTTCAATCTGAAATGGACTACAAATACAAACAATTATCTATTACAATGAAGACTGTAAAGGATTTAAAAAAATATGAATTTTATTGTGAATCTATAAAATCGATCATCGAGAACTCGTTCTTTAACCTGAGAATGGAATATAAAAGGTTAATTGACAAACTCTTATCCTTCCAGAGTAACGAAGATACACGGAAAATGCTACAAAAAGACTTTGATGCTAAAATGGAAACTTTTAGCACATTTTCGGAAAATACGATGGAATGGGTCTTTGAAGTACGTCAAAATATAAGCCTCAACCAGCAGCCTGACTTTTCGGCTAGCCAATTCAAGGATTACAGAACGACGAATGACTTTCCTGACGTCTCGCCAGAAGATAGTGTCTCACAGGTTTCCATTCAAAGTAAAAGTCATATAAGTTCTGCGGCGAATTCAGCCAAAGCCTCCCAAATCTCCGCAAAATCTAAACGTAGTACAAGTTCAGCCGGGACTTCTATGAGCGCCATCAGATCTCAAGAGGCAGCACACGCTGTACTGTTAATTAAAGCAGAAAATCAAAGAAAGCAACAAGCTCTAGATTTGGAAGAAATGCAGTTAAAAGCTAAGAGAAAAGCTGAGGAAATGCAGAGAAAAGCTGAAGAAGCTCAACTGAAAGCTAAAAGAGATCAATTGGCTTTAGAGGCAGCTATAGCAGAATCTGAAGCAAAATTGGGAGTTCTTAAAAGACGCTATCAAAGTTCAGATAAACCCAATTCTACTAACGTCCCTCAGAAACCAGATGTGAGAAGCGTAAAACCACAAGAAGCAAGTATTCGTGACTTTCCACGTAACAACGAAAGTAAAAAAAATCCCCAGCAATCACTTTATGATAAGCGCTACGATCAACAGAAAGAACAACAATATAAGACTCAAACACCTTATGTGCCACACAAAAAGATCCCAATATTTGACGGCGATCCCTTGAAATATGTGGACTTTATAAGTGCATTTGACCAAGCTATCGATGAGGCAAGGAACCCGCAAGATAAATTGGACCTATTGGCACAGTTTACTAAAGGTTCACCTCATGAGATTGTTAAAACTGTAAACACTTGTCACCGTTAGAAGGTTATCAAAGGCCAGAAAGAAACTTGAAAGTTTCTATGGAAACCAGCTACAGAAAGCTGATGTCTATATGAGAAAAGAGAAGGCGATCGCAAATAAAGCCAAACGATGGAGAAGAACAGAACGATAATGCGAACTTTCTTGGCGAATGTATAAATATTATACAAAGCGGACAACAATTTGAAAGTAAGGATAACCTTCCTACTAAAGTCTCCAAACCTCCTCAAGACCTACTAGCACCGTGGCAATGCAAAGTACAGAGTATTGAAAGTACGGAGAGCAGGCGAACACCTCTCGCCGATCCAGTGAACTTTCTTAACGAACAGCCAACATCAGCTTTAGATCCGCGTACAGCTCAGCTCCACAAAGCCATACCTTCAAGAAGGAAAAGGACAAAACTGACCAAGAGAAGAATTTTTTGAAAAGCGTCCAGAGAGAAAGCAGCTTTGTTACAAACTTTTCTACAGCGGACGAAAAAATGGATACAGACACCTCAGTCAAACGCAAGACAGCTAGACGATAAGCGGTAAGCACTGTCTTTTTTGCAATGAAAATCACGATCTTAACGAATGCAGTGCAATTCAAAATCTAACTTATGAAAGTAAAATTGACTTTTTGAAATCTAAAGACTTATGCTTTAAGTGCCTTAAACAAGGACATTTTAGTGAAGTCTGTGAAGAAAAGATTAAATGCCAAATATGCTCTCAGTTACATCCAGTAATTCTGCATATGAATAAGGAAAAAGGGACCGGCGATACAGCCGCACCTCCTAAAGAGGAAAACGTTATGTCGGAAGAGAAAAACATTTCTTTTGCCCATATTTCTGTTGAACCAATAGAGACTTGTTCTGATACCGGGGCGGTAAAGAGTGTGTCTTAGCTGTGACTCCAGTTCAAGTTAAGTCTGAAACGAATGAAAAATGTGTAGAAACATATGATCTAAAAGTCTCTGACAGCTCAGCTACATTTGGCACTGAAAGTCTGCAAAAGCAGTTAAATCTTTCAGGAAGAAAGTCTCACATCTACATCAGCACTGTAGAAAGAGACACAGTAAATAATCAGAAATTAGTAAAGTGTACAATCTTAACGGAGTTACAAGTCTGTGAGATAGAAGAAAATACATTTTTTGATACACCAAAAGTGTACACACTGAACTCTGTAACAGTGAGAAGGAGAACATCCCTAAAGAAAAGAAAGACTGCAAACATGTTCAGTCAATTGTGTGACAATAAAGAAGTAGAACAAATGTTACTCAAGCAATACAATATAGACTTTCCAGAACGCGACTGTGAAGAAAAAGAAGAAATGTCACAGGAAGACATTAAATTCATGCAAATAGCCTCAGATACTGCAAGTCTAGTGAACGGACATTATTGCATTAATCTGCCCTTTAAAGATGAAACACTTAAGGTACCAAACAATCGTTGTATTGCAAAACAACGTGCTATAGGACTTAAAAGGAAACTTACAAGGTTCCCGACGTTTCATGAAGATTATAAAGCGTTCATGAAAGACATTTTAGACAAAGGTTATGCCATAAAGGTACCCACTGAACAGCGGACCCTCGAAAATGAAAAAATATGGTACATCCCTCATCATGGAGTATACCATCCAAAGAAAAACAAAATAAGAGTAGTGTTTGATTGTAAGCCACCTATCAAGGTTTTCTCTAAATGAACAGTTGTTGAAAGGACCTGATTTAACTAATACACTCATGGTGTTCTTACAAGATTCAGAGAGGAACCAATCGCTCTCATGGCGGACATTAAATCAATGTTCTATCAAGTGAAAGTACCAGAAAAGGACATGGATCTTCTTCGTTTTCTGTGGTGGCCCGAAGGTAATCTAAACAATGAACTTGAGGAATACAAAATGACAGTGCATCTTTTTGGTGCTACTTCGTCGCAGTTGTGCCTCTTATGCCTTAAGAAGAACAGCAGAGGATGCAAGGGACACAGCTCGAGGAAGCAGTTAACACTGTGTTAAATAATTTCTATGTCGATGATTGTTTAAAGTCAGTTGCTACTGAAGAACAAGCCATAAAATTGGCCAAAGATCTTAAAGCCCTTTGCTTAAAGGGAGGATTTTATCTTACAAAATGGATAAGTAATAGCAGAGCAGTTTTGCTGTCAATCCCTGAAGAAGACAGGGCAAAAGATCAAAAGACTTGGACTTAAGCCATGATCTGTTACCAGTTGAAAGAGCCTTGGGTGTTCAATGGTGCACACAGACTGACAGTTTCAAGTTCCAGGTAAAGCTGCAAGATAAGCCTGCTACAAGACGTGGCATTCTGTCAGTGGTCAGTTCAATATATGACCCACTTGGATTTTAGCGCCAGTCATATTGCCTGCCAAGCTTATTCTAAGAGAACTGTGTAAAGAAAAATATGCTTGGGATCAAGAAGTGGAAGCTAAGTACGTTCGCAATGGAAAAATGGATGGACGATTTGCAGCTACTTGTGGATTTTAATGTAGTCAGGTGCTTTAAACCGCCTGGATTTGGTCAAATAATGACCGCACAAATGCATCATTTTGGAGATGCTTCAGAAAACGGGTATGGCACTGTTTCCTACCTCTTTTGACTAACAAAGAAAATGAGAGACATTGTTCATTTCTAATGGGGAAATCAAGAGTGGCACCACTAAAATCTGTCACTATACCAAGGTTGGAACTTACAGCAGCAGTGATTGCAGTCAAAATGGACAAAATGTTAAAAGCGTGAACTGCAGATTCCCCTGCAAGAGTCGATCTTTTGGACTGACAGCACCACAGTACTAAGGTACATCGCAAATGAAAGTGCACGCTACAAAACCTTCGTTGCCAACAGAATCGCAGTGATAAGAGAGCACACGCAACCTTCGCAATGGAGGTACGTCGCATCTGCGCAAAATCCTGTGGATCAGGCATCAAGAGGTTTGACAATAGAAGGCTTCATCAAAAGTAAGACTTGGATACAAAGCCCGAATTTCCTATTACAGCCAGAGCACGAATGGCCCAAGAGAACGGATGAGGTGGACTTGTCTACTAGCGATCCGAAATCAAAAGTGTATTGAGGCTCAGCAAATCAGCAATGCCAGAAGAGGCAAACCACCCTGCAACCATTCAGAAGAATTCACATATTGCCACTCTCATTATGCTACAAGTTCATAAAGAAATTGGACATTGTTGGTGTAATTACAAGATGCTACAACCTGAAACTCCTGGGTAAAGACAATGCCAATTGCAAAAGGGGCAGTCAGAAGAGTTTGTGTGCAGATCCAGACCAGCACACTGGACAGACTTGTGAACAAACTGAGCCTGCTCCACGAAGCAACAATGATTAAAATGACTCATTCTCTTTTGCATGCCTAATTTTAAAGCTTTTTAAATTTTAGTGCTTGTGTTTATATATTAGAGTTTAAGCTAGAAAGTTTCCTAAGCTTAATATTTGTGTTTTTATAGTAGAAACTAAGTAAGGCTTCTTAAGATTTGTTTTAAGTTTGGTAAAGTAATGAAGGCTCTTATTAAGTAAAGTTAAGTAATTGATTTCTGCCCTAGCATAAACAATTAGGGGCCGGATATGTAAGAGCCATTTTCCTAGTTCTATAAAATGTATGAATATTTATTAGATGATAAAGCATAAAATATGGGAGGTTCCTAAAACCCCGTGAATAGAATTCATTTGGTATTTTCCTGTCATCTCTTAACAGTTTTGAGTAAACAATGTTCTTTAGTAAGTGTTTGGCCTTACCTTGTGTAAGGTATAGAGGCATACGGTTTTTTAATCGTGTCCTTGAAAGAATTCGTTTTATGCTCGCGTTCGTGCTTATGCACGGTGAGCTTGGCGCATATCTAAGTGCCAACGGCCTAAGGGTCTTTTGAGTGTAAAGTAACTCGTAAATTAAGAGATCTAAGTTTTGAACCGTATGTTTAAAGCATACAGAAGAAGAAATAAATAACCTTTAAGTACAGAAGTAACCAAAGCTTCATAAACTAAGTTTATAGAAGATACATTTTTCCCTTTTTTTGCCTTTATTCTTTGTGTGTAACTATTTTTCTTTTTATTCTTGTATGGATTATTTGCCTTTAACTTTCACTAAATATTTTTAAAACGAACTTTTGGACTGAGAGATTTCTTTGACACGCGTCTTACCGTGCCTGACTTCACCTTACGCAAAGCGGCAACAGGGATAATGTAGTTTTGTACGCTTTAACAAATTAATTTAATTTTCATTCCACTATTCCAGGGGCCTCATGTATAAGCGGTGCGCACGCACAGAAATGTATTCGTAAGAACTTTTCCACGCTCAAATCGCGATGTATAAAACCTACACTTGGCGTAAAGCCACGCACTTTTCCACGGTACCTCATGCCTTGTCGCAAGTTCTCTGCTCGGTTTTGCAGACTGGCGGCACCCAGCGCCAAAGCAATGGTACTGTTCCTGTGTAATTACTCATTATTTTCATGACGCGTCTTTATAAATATACACGAAACTAACCGCATATTGTTTATTAGTGCAATGCATCTGATTGTAATTAACTTCGTAACAATATAATGGTCCAGGGAACAGCCATAGTATTCCAAATACCATAACTGCTTTAGCGTTGTTACTCTCACTGCACCTTCCTCTTCTTCTTATTTTTCTTCTTCTTCTTTCAGCTCCTCCCGTTAGGAGTTGCCACAGCGGATCATCTTTTTCCATATTACTCTCACTGCACCACTCGGAGTATTTATATCACTGTATCTGAGTGTGAATCACAGCAGCAGCTGATCGGAAAGAGAATTATCGGTATACAGCTTCAAGGACACGCTGTCTCAGCCACTGCAAAACGTTTAAAAGCCTTTCCTGTACTGACCTCGCGGTTCAGAAACAGTTTGATCCCAAGAACTTAAATGCACTCAATCAAGTGCTCCTTGTAGAACTGTTTGTACTTATAAGTACAATCACCCCACTGTAAACTTGCACTACAGTTATAATATCGCACAACCTGAGCCACTTTATAAAGCGCGCGTATTTACATATGATGACGATATCATTTTTAAGGTGAAATGCAGCAAAATATGTTTGTTAAATTATACAGATAAAACTTTAACTTCATTTAAATAATCTATATTCTTCACTGGGAGTGTCGTTAAGGATAGAATAATTAAACATGTACTACGAAGATATTTTAATGTTCTTTAAACGTTTTGAAGAATCGGCGCTAAGCTTACAGATGGCTTAACGCCTATTACAGAGCTGATTGTATGGCGATCGGTTACTTGGAGAAAGAAAACCACTGACTGCAGTGACGGCTACGCCAATATATATTGAATATAAAACAGAAAAGAAAATAATAACACAGCAAAAACGCAGCGACAAATTTCGCAAAAATTAAATGCTTGTGTCATGAGCACAAGGCGGCTATGCAGTGTCCGCAACGGATGTGGCCATCCACCGTGCATGACATTGGCGGGAGAAGGAGCCACCGATTCTTCCTCTGCCCAGTGCCACCACAAGCCTAGAGCCGCCCTGAGTACTGCTGCAATAAATTATTTCATCAAGTGAAACACATGTTTAATAACGTGCTTTAACTCCTATCATCATGAAAATGACATCACGTATACATCTCAGTATTTTAGTTATTCAGAGAGCTGTAATATCACGAATGTAATGGATTCTGTGTCCAGTTGGAGGAAGAGAGCCGGTTTAAGAAGCAAGTAGTGATTCACACACATAGAACACATAGAAGATCAAATACAAAACAAAGCATTTAACGTGCTACTTTAATTACGATGTGATTTGAGAAACTGGTTAATTAAACGATTTTAAGATGAAGTTTATGATGTTCTACTTTAATGACAAAATAAACTACGTGATTAAAGTGGAAATGTCGAGATTGAAGTTGACATTTCGTGCTTTTTCCCCACCTTGTGCCTTTTTCTCTGTACCCTAATAAGCTTTCATATGACACTCAGACAGTGGGCTTACAACTCGGCTTTTCACGGCGACTTTGATATGTGACTTCTTTTTATTTCCGGCACTGTGCATTTTGTGGATGTGAGCTTTCAAGTTTCTCCAACACGCTATGTCACTCGATCAACTTCCTTTTGTTGATTATACCACGGTTTATTTGAACAAATAGTATGTTTTTCCTTTGCCTCCACTTGGTATTCGCTGAAATTCTTATATTTTCCCCGTGCTTTTCCCATTGTCTTTTCACAGAAGGCTGCGCTTAAGGCGATTTATATTGATTTGCATATTCAAAGAGGCGTAATTCTGGGAGGAGTTGGGGCGTTACATAAAGTCGCGTGCACGGCGTTACTTTTCACGCTGATCGGGATTTATGTAGCGGAAGAACGTGGAAGTTGGAGTATGCACAGATTCCTGCATCTGGATTTTCGTCGCGTAAGCACATTTCGCTTTTGTGCTTACGCCATGTTATAGTGTGAGTTCTACGCACGCGCTATACATGAGGCCCCTGGTGTTCTGGTTATTTAACCCATTATTGACTGATTAGTGGGTCTGATGCTGAAGTAGCTGCAGCCTTTCATTATTCAGTGTTGTTTGCTCAGGTGTCTGCTCTGCTTGCTTGTAATTGTCATCACTAGGATATAATGAAAGGGCAAACTACACAGAAAAAGGGCAAAATAATAAATATAACAAAACAGAATTGAGCATTTAAAGCTAAAGCTTTTCTGAATGCAGAATAATAGATGAGAAAAGAAGACCAGATAATTACATGAGATAAATTCATATCACTGATTATGAATGTGGCTTGAACAAAAACGACAGCCACGGTGGGGCCAAAGGATCAAGTCTGGGGACCACTGCCGTGAGAAGATGGACTCATTAGTTGCATTTATTACTCAGCTACTGCTATGTAACAAGATCTTAACAAATATTTCTTCTGCTCTTATTAGACTCACAGAGCCAGATGTGATTCTCTGAATAGAAAGCCTCCCTCTGACTTTATATTCAGTGAGGAAAAAGAGCCTCAGTAGCAGAACACTGAGGTTTTGTTGGAGTTGTAAGTCTCATTATTTCTTTGAATTTACTGTTTTTTTGTCATTTTCTTGCTGTTTCCTTGGATTCGACTTACAGTCTATGTATTGGGACTTGTTTGGATTGCCTTTTAAGGCAAATCCTTTTTGCCTCTGTTGAGCATTTTCCTGAATTTTTTTTTGATATTTTTGATTTTTGGTCCTTTCGAGGTTTGTGGTATGACCGCTAGTAGTCTTGGTCCAATGGAATGGTACTGTACATCGTCACCTAGGAATTTGGGTGCCATTTTTAACAGCAGTCTTAAACTGGATAAACAGATAAATTCTGTTGCTCTTTTTGTTCACATGCTGAGGGATGACCAATATCCTGCCTCTTATAGGGCTTTTGATATATTTCAGGACATTTTTTGTTCTTTTGCAAGCTCCCCAATTTTTGGGGTCTGTCATGATGAAGCAAGAAGGAAGTATTTGAGACCTGGCTGAGCTTAGTAGAGCCTCTTCTGGGAAGGGTAGCCAAGGTTCTGGCCTAATTCGTGCTTGTGTTTGGAGGCCACACACCAATTTTGTTACATTTGAGACTCAACGTCATAACAGTGGCTAACTTGTCAATGACAGTGCTGCGACAAACCTCATGTCAATTAAAAGACCAGGGGAAGAAAAATAGCATTAACTGATAGACATATTGGTGAGTCAAAACCTGGAATGCAAAATAAAAAATCAATTGTAAAATCTTACAATGGGTAAAACAAAACCTGAAGAGAATGTAAAAGATAAAATTCAAGAAATGAAAAAAACCAACTAATGCTGATTAGTATTTCTTCTTCCTGACTATACTAAAGAATGTTTTGAGACTTTTTCAGTACAATACAATACAATACAATTTATTTTTGTATAGCAAAAATCACACAAGAAGTGTCGCATTGGCTTTAACAGGCCCTGCCTCTTGACAGAACCCCAACCTTGACTCTCTAAGAAGACAAGGAAAACTCCCAAAAAAAAACACATGTAAGGAAAAATGGAAGAAACCTTGGGAAAGGCAGTTCAAAAAGAGACCCAAAAAGGGGGTCAAAACAATACAATACACAGAGCAAAACAAATCCTCAATACAGTATAAAAATAAAAATTTTACAAGTACAGAGCAGAATTTAACAGTAGATGACATCAAATAATATTATTTGGATTTGTTTAGAGTCCTGGAGATCTCGGCCATCAAGCTGCCTCCCCCATTTGCCCATTCCACAGCTGAAACAGTGCTGGGCCAGCCAATCCGATGAAAGCACCCTTTACCCCACGATTCCTGCGATCAACCATCAGGGATGACTTTACCTTAGGCAGGCAAAACAACTTGGCAGGTGGGCCGCGGCACCAAGTCAACTCAGTTTAGGATATTGAAGAGGCTGGGCACCACAACTTTAAAGCCAAACCGTAAAGACATCATGCACAGTGTCACCATTGGTCAGGTGACGGCAACAGGTCCCAGTTGTCAAAATAATATGAAGGCCGACTGAAATGGTGTCTAAAAAGATGTGAAACATGTTGCTAAACACATAAAACACACAATTATAACACTTTGTTTTTCAATGTATGAACTAACTGTTCAGTAGATCTTATCTTTTTACTTTGTAAATAGAATTTTTAAGTTTACTTTGTGTAGGGTAACTTGGTAGGAATTGCTCTCGACTAGGTATTCCAAAATATTCAAGGAAACTAACCCTCCAAACTGAGATAGAGTGAAACTATGGAGGGCAAGGATATCTTCTGCTGCATAAATCATTACTAGAACTACAAAGTGCAACCACATAACTCCTGCACCTACATTGCTACACTGCCTTCCAGTTTATTTTAGGTCTGATTTCAATATTCCTTGAAAGCCTAGGAATTCAAATATGAGTTCAAGGATGAAAGGATGTTTTTGTGTTATCAGACTGCCCTGCACATTCTTTCATTATACTAAGTGTATACCAGAATTTCTGGGAGAGGATGGAGGACCAGTTAGCCTAGGTCTTCAGAACTAAACTGAGCCTGTGTGTTTCATTTTATGTGCTTTGTTGCACATGTATGTTCTACTCTTATTATCTCAACTTAGACAAATGTCACCGCTGCTCTTGCATCTCATGGAAGATAACTAAAGGAGTCTGGCGTTAGTTAATTTTTCAAAATTTCAGCTTCAATGCCCCCATGATCATTTACAACAATGAGAGGTACAAAGCACGACTGGAGTACAGAGCTACAATTGGTCAATTTATTAAAGCAGATTTGTTGCTTCATTTCTAGACAAGGGAATTGCTTTCATACATTTCATTTTTTGAGTAAATGAAATCATAACCACTCTACATGTATCAGATGTAAAATGACCACTATTTAGGAAGAAAATGACTCTCAGGTTGCTTCTTCTTTCCAGTAATGCAGTTTTTAACATCTATAAATTTGGGAAATTGTTTAATATAGTATAATTAAATAAAAGACAGGGAAATGAGGATTTGGGTCCCATTGGAAGCCTATTTAATTTCAAAGTCTGGAGGACATAAAAAGAAAGCACAGTAGTTCTGAAAACAGGATTGGTGTTTCGCTATAGTTTTAATAAAGGAATAAAAAAATTCTTCAGAGGTTTGGATTGCCATTTTCCTCCAAAAGCCCTTGAATGAACTTCCAGTGAGACTTTTGATAATATATCACTCTGCTGGCACGGGTGTGGTTTTTGCCAGTTGGGAAATTATGTCAGCGGTCCTCTTGGGTTTTCTCCTCCTCCTTCCTAAGGAGGCAGAAAAGCAAAAGTTAGTGGCAGTGTCTCACCTAATTCCTTCCCTGTATATGCGTAGCTCTTATGCCAATATCTTTGACAATATACCGCATATAGGTTGTTTTGAATAGATCTATATATATATATATATATATATATATATATATATATATATATATATATATATATATATATACAGTATATATATATACTAGCAGAATACCGCACTTTGCAGCGAGAAGTAGTGTGTTAAAGAAGTTATGAAAAGAAAAGGAAAATTTTAAAAATAACGTAACATGATTGTTAATGTAATTGTTTTGTCATCAATATGAGTGTTGCTGTCATATATATATATACACACACACACACACACACATAGAGACACACACACATATAAACATATACATATCTACATATACACATATCTATATATATATATATACACATCTACATATATATACATATATATACACATATCAACATATATATACACATACATATACATATCCACACATATATATATATATATATATATATATATATATATATATATATATATATATACACACACATACATACATATCTATACTAATAAAAGGCAAAGCCCTCACTGACTCACTCACTGACTCATCACTAATTCTCCAAGTTCCCGTGTGGGTAGAAAGCTGAAATTTGGCAGGCTCATTCCTTACAGCTTACTTACAAAAGTTGGGCAGGTTTCATTTCGAAATTCTACGCGTAATGGTCATAACTGGAACCTATTTTTTCATCCATATATTATAATAGACTTCTGAGTCGATGGCGTGGGAGGCGGAGTTACACCTCCCACGTAATTTAGTGCCTGCCCATATAAAGCCGCCCATCAGCGCAATCCAATAGAAACACTGACGCTAAATATTCACGGGTGAAGGACTGTGCTTATGCAGACGAAGATGAGATGGTCAGGGTGGTGTTTGGCAGAAACTGTGCAAAGACAAAATGTCAACTCGATCTGAATTGCGCGATCACATTGAAAACATATATCTTTTCAACTTCTATTTAGTCAACACTTAGCATATTCATATGTAAGGCTGCTGCACAACTCAGCATGCCTCCCATTTAATTGACTGCCTGCCTATATAAGGCCGTTCTTCACTGTGGTGTGTTCATTCATTTCCTTGCTTCACCAAAGAAGCAGCCTTTTCATAGGTTCTCCACTGTTTTAGCATATGCATAGGTGTGGCTGCGTGGAAATCAGCACGCCCCACGTAATTGACTGCCTGCCCATATAAGGCCATTCTTCGCTGCGGTGTCTTCATTCGTTTCCTTGCTTCAACAAGGAAGCAGCTTTCTCACAGCTTCTGCGCTGTTTTATAAACGAACGACATATAAGAAAGTCCTTTTTCCTTGCTTCGCCAACGAGGCAACCTTTTTATTTAATCCACGGGTTCTGCGCTGTTTTATTGTTCATGTTATAGTTATTGTGTACGTATTTTACACTTAGTTTACTGTTCAAGTACCCATTTCCTTTATTTAATCCGCGGCTTTTCTGCTGTTGTTTTGTTAGTTTATTCTGATTATACTTATTCCATTAACTTTCTTTGCCTGACTGCCTGCCCATATTAGGGCTTCACAGTTTTTTGTGACGCAGCTTTCTCACAGCTTCTGCACTGTTTTATAAACGAGCGACATATAAGAAAGTCCTTTTTCCTTGCTTCGCCAATGAGGCAACCTTTTATTTAATCCACGGGTTCTGTGCTGTTTTATTGTTCATTTATTATGATTATTATAGTTATTGTGTAGGTTTTATTTAATCTTATTTAATGCACGGGTTCTCCGCTGTTTTATTGTTCGTTTATTACGATTCTTATAGTTATTGTGTAGATATTTTATACTTTGTTTACTGATCAAGTACCCATTCCCTTTATTCTTCCAACTGTACCCCTATTAAAATGTCTATCGACGTGATCACCATCAATCAAAGAACTATCACTTACCGAGTGGTGTCCATGCCTGGAGATGGCGCCTGCCTTTTCCATTCTCTGTGTTACATATTGCACGGACATATCAGGCTCACTTTTGATATCCGCAAGGACATTGTGTCTTATGTATTAAATGACTGGGAGAGGCTCAAAGTATGGACTGATGATGGTACAGGAGATAATTATAGTACACAGGAGCACTGTAAGACTGAAATGCTTAAGCCCTTCACCTATGGTTCTGCATGTGAGTTGATGGCTGCCGCTGAATTGTTTAGTTGTCGCTTTCAAGTGTTCAAATAGGCAAATATTTTACAACTTTGGAGAACCGTTAATGCCTCTTAAACATCTTAGATTCACAGGTGACAATTTGAGTAGTGGACACTTTGATGTTTATGAATATTTCAACTCTCAAAAGCTGGATGCGAAGTTATTGATTAAGCCGGTTGTATGCTTACAACGACTGACACATGCTGAATGTCACTTCAATACAAATCCAGCTGATTATGACAGCGGCAATCCAAGCTGTGAGAACACAGTAAAAGGATGCGTATCAGACATCGTAGTAGATTTTCTCATACAGCTAGACGGAATCAACTTCCGTGCAGCTGCTGCCAAATACGCAGAAAAATCCACAAATTAATAGGGACGCTGTCGCTAAATACTCGCAAGCACATCTACAAGTTAATAAGGACGCTGTCGCTAAATACTTGCAAGCACATCCAGAAGTTCATAGGAACGCTGTCGCGAAATACTCGCAAGCACATCCACAAGTTCATAGGGACGCTGTCGCTAAATACTCGCAAGCACATCCACAAGTTAATAGGAACGCTGTCGCTAAATACTCGCAAGCACATCCACAAGTTCATAGGGACGCTGTCGCTAAATACTCGCAAGCACATCCACAAGTTCATAGGGACGCTGTCACTAAATACTCGCAAGCACATCCACAAGTTCATAGAGACGCTGTCACTAAATACACGGAGGCAAATCCACAAGTTAATAGAGGTTCTGTTTCTAGATACGATCCCAATAATGAAAAGCGGCTCATACGAAAACAACAGGTTTGGCTCAAAAAAGCCAATTGTGGATTTGCCATACGACCCAAACATACATTATGAGTCTGACAAAACAGTACACATTGGATCCATGGATGTTCACTGTGACTATTGTCAAGCAAAGAAGTGGAAATGCGAGTCTCCTGGTTTGTGCTGTAACGGTGGTAAAGTCTCTCTCACTCCTTTATGTAAGCTTCCTCACCTTCTTGAGGGCCTGTTAAATGGCGAACATCCTCAAAGTGAGCATTTCTTGAACAACATTCGAAAGTACAACAGCGCATTTCAAATGACATCATTTGGTGCTAACCAAATCGTTGAGGGAAATTTTATGCCTTCATTTAAAGTTCAGGGACAAGTGTATCACTTGATTGGCAGTCTTTTACCTATGCCAAGTGAAGAACACAAATTTTTGCAAATTTATTTCGTCGGGATGATGAAAAGGAAGCACAAATCCACTGCGCTAATTTTTCTGGACTTAACATGCCCCTGGTCAAGCAATTACAAAAAATGCTCCATGACTGTAACACTTACATCCAGGACTTCCACTCCACAATGGACAGTATTTCAGATGATGACAAACACTTCAAAGTTGTCATTCACGCAGACAAAAAACCATTACATGCACACAAAGGCAGATTTAATAAACCCACAGTTCATCAAGTTGGTGTTGTCATCGTTGGGCAAACGTTCAACAATAGAGATATTGTCTTGAAAACCAGAGACAATAAACTGCAACGCATTAAAGAAACCCACAGATCCTATGATGCACTTCAATATCCTCTCATGTTCTGCTATGGTGAAGACGGCTATTCTGTGTCTATACCTCAAGTTCATGCTGCCAGTAAGTTACCTATGAACAAAACCGTCTCTGCAGCAAACTTCTATTCATACCGCCTTATGATCAGACAACATCATGCTAATAATATCCTTTTCTTCCGAACTTTATTAAATCAGTTTTAGTTGATATGTACGCAAAAATTGAATCCGAAAGACTAAATTATATCAGACTAAATCAAAAAAAACTACGGGCTGAAAATTACGTTCACTTAAAAGATGCTATTGACAAAAACGACACTGATTTAACAGAACTTGGTCAAGCTGTGATATTACCATCATCCTTCACTGGAGGACCTCGCTATATGCACGAGCGTACACAAGACGCAATGACATATGTTCGTCGTTATGGCCGCCCTGACTTATTCATCACATTTACTTGCAATCCTAAATGGCCTGAGATCTCTGAAATTCTCACGATTGCGCAACCTTATCAGTCGTGTATTTCATCTCAAGATTGCAAAATGATAGACTTGCTCACGAAGAGTAACATTTTCGGCTGTACAAATTGCTACATGTACACCATAGAGTGGCAAAAGCGAGGTATTCCCCATGCACACATTCTATTGTGGCTAAAGGATAGGATTAAACCAGCTCTCATCGATCAACTCATCCGTGCAGAAATTCCTGATCCACAGACTGACCCTGCCCTACACAAAATAGTAAAATCCAACATGATTCACGGCCCATGTGGACCTCATAATATCAACTCGCCCTGCATGAGCAACAGAATATGCACTAAGAAGTACCGCGTCCGTTCATCTCACAAACTCAGACCGGAGAAGATGGTTACCCTCAGTACCGCCGCGCACCTGCTGATGGAGGTCATACAATTAACATCAAAGGAGTAGATATCGACAACAGATGGGTGGTCCCTTATAGTCCTGTGCTGTCCGCTTCTTCAATGCTCACATCAATGTCGAATTTTGCAATTCAGTAAAATCGATCAAATACATCTGTAAGTATGTTAACAAGGAAGTGACCAGGCAGTATTTACAATACAAAATCAAAATGACGAAGTATCTCGATACGAAGCTGGTCGTTACATTAGTAGCTCTGAAGCAGCCTGGCGCATTTTCTGTTTTCCCATTCATGAACGTTTCCCTCCGGTCGTTCATCTTGCTGTGCATCTTGAGAACGGACAAAGAATTTATTTCACAGAAGGCAATGTTGCCGATAAAGTACACAATCCACCACAAACGACCCTTTTAGCGTTCTTTGACCTTTGCAAACACGATGATTTTGCTAAACAACTTCATTATAATGAAATTCCATCATATTATGTGTGGGCAAACAACATGTTTCGTCGAAGGAAACAGGGCAACCCTGTACCAGGATATTCGGGAGTAAAAAGGATAATGTACTGGGACGGGTCTACACTGTACACCTGAATAACTCTGAATGCTACCATCTTCGACTGCTGCTCAACAAAATCACAGGTCCCACATCTTTCAAATCTCTCAGAACAGTTGATGGTGTCCTACATCCGACCTATAAGTCAGCCTGCAGGGCACTCGGTTTATTACATGACGATATCAACTGGGACGAGACTCTACAGGAAGCTGCTCTATCTCGCTCACCTCAAAAGATCCGTGAACTATTTGCTGTCATGTTGGTGTTCTGCCAAATGGAAAACCCCTTAAACCTATGGGAAAACATAAAGACAGCATAGCAGAAGATGTTAGGAGACAGACTGAAAGAGATCATATACGAACAGAAGTCCACCAGTGGTTAAATTTGATCTATAACAAGTGTCTACAGTTGCTTGAAAACTACGTCATTGCTATTGGAGGTCAATCTCTTCATCATTACGGTTTGCCTTCACCTTTAACAGAACTGGCACAACTTGCATCAAATCCAGTACTTGAAAGAGACATCTTACAACACCTCACACTTGGCCAATATAGTCACAAATAACAGCGGTTGCTAAATAGTGACCAAAAGTCAGTTTATGAGCAAATCATGAGCAGCGTTACGTCTCCCACTACCACAGTGTTTTTCCTTGATGCTCCAGGAGGAACTGGTAAGACATTCCTAATAAACCTTCTCCTTGCAAAAATCCGAGCAAAGCGTAACATTGCCATAGCTGTGGCTTCTTCTGGCATTGCTGCAACTCTTCTAGAGGGTGGCAGAACTGCTCATTCAGCTTTCAAGCTGCCTCTGAACCTCAACCATACTGAATCCCCATGTGTAACATATCAAAGCAGAGCAACATGGCTGAAGTGCTGCGACATTGTCACTTATTGTCTGGGATGAATGCACTATGGCACACAGAGCAGGTATTGAGGCTTTAGACAGGACCCTCCAAGACATCCGAAACACCAACAAACTTATGGGAGGCTTGACAGTGTTGCTGGCTGGAGACTTCCGCCAAACCCTACCAGTCGTGCCCAGAGGAACACGCTGATGAAGTTAAAGCATCTCTGAAATCTTCATACCTATGGCCACAAATACATGTTGTTACTTTAAAAATAAACATGAGAGTTCATTTGAAATGCGACAAAAAAGCCGAGGAGTTCTCTGCTCTTCTGATGAGTATAGGTGATGGCACCTTCATACAAGAAAACCGTAAAATAAATATTCCTACAAATCTCTGTCTCATCGAATACCTTACAAAGCCTTCTTCAAAATGTTTACCCGATCTACTAAATCTACACCAAAATGACATCTCATGGTTAGAGAGAGAGCTATCCTGACACCAAAAAATGACATGACTACGACTATAAACCACATTTTACTTCAAGAACTACCTTCACAATCAAAAACATATCAATCTGTTGATTCAGTTGTAGAAGTAGAAGACACGGTACATTATCCGGTAGAGTTTCTCAACACTCTAAATCCTCCAGGCACTCCTGAGCATAATCTCATCTTGAAGGTTGGGGCACCAATAATGTTACTGAGAAACTTACAGCCACGAAACTTTGTAACGGCACGAGACTTCAGGTCACATCTCTACTCCTCCTGGGCGTCAGGACCACAATATATACATATCTACATATATATATATACTGTATATAGCAAAATCCCGCACTTCGGCGTTTGTATACCACGTTGTCAGTTCAGCACTCCAGATGTAATATGACCAAGCTGTGCACTGAGCTTACTTTTGAGAATGCAACGTATAGTTGTCCTGGAGAAAAGCAATGTTGCCTCAAATCCATGGCAACCTTTTGAAGTGTCTGTCCCTGAGACTTATTAATTGTCATCGTGAAGCAGAGCCTTACTGGAAATTGGAGGGATTTGAATTGAAATGGGAGATCAGAGGGTATAACAGTGATAGGAGGAATACATTCAGAGTGTGCGCTGTGCTGTTTTTTGTGTAGCTGCCTTCACACTGCATCTATGCTGCTTTATAAACGAACGCCATATAAGGCCATCGTTTCTCCTTGCTTCAGGTTCTGTACTGTTTTATTGTTCATTTAATACAATTGCTATAGTTATTGTGTAGCTATTTGAGACTAACTGTACTGTTTAGGTACCCATCTCCTTTATTTAATCCAGCGGCTTGCGCTATTTTTTGTTCATTTATTATAATTATAGTTGTTTATTGATTCCGCTCTCTAGCTGACTGCCTGGTCATATAAGGCGCCCGCTGGTTTTTGTGAAGCAGCCTTTACACAGCTTCTCCACCGTTTATAAACGAAAGACATATAAGGCCATCGTTTTCCCTTGCTTTGCCAAGAAAGCTGCCTTTTTCTTTAATCCACGGGTTCTCCACTGTTTTATTGTTTGTTTATTATGATTGTTATGGTTATCTTTATATAGCATGTTGTCAGTTCAGTAGTCCGGTTGTAATATGATGAAGCTATGCGAAGCTCACTATTGAGAATGCAACGTATAGTTGTCCAGGAGAAAAGCAATCTTGCCTGAAATCAATGGCAAACTTTTGTAGCGTGTGTCCCTGAGAGTTATTACTTGTCATCGTGAAGCAGAGCCTTACTGGAAATTGGAGGCATCTGAATTGAAATGGGAGATCAGAGGGTATAACGGGCATGCGAGGAATAAATTGAGTGTGGAGAAACTCTAGAGACAGCGTGTGTATTAACTTGTGGATTTTTCTGTGAGTATTTGGTGGCAGCGTGACGGTTGCCTATGCAAGACCGTTAGCCGTGGAGCTCAGCTCGGAGCATATCCTTTTCCTACCTTGTCAATTGTGTAATGCGTTTTTGAACAGGTTTGATGCATGGAAGTGATCACTGTACTGCGTTTAGGTAGTTCACGTGAGCTGCTCTGTTGTGTGATGTTACGATGTCCACGGCTTCATTTAATGTTAACTAAGACCCGCACTTAAAAGTTTCTCACTACAGCAATTTTAACTCTGTTACAAAGTGATCCAAAGTCTCGTTTATACCTCATGTCTTCTCATTAAACTTGTATCTCGCTAATAAAGTATTTGGCGAAGGCATGACAAACGGCAGCGGGAGCGTGCCCATAAACTTAATTTAAACTTACGCTTTACACGTGCTTTGTTTCCTTGAGTAGCTGCACTTATGAATAAGCTTCTATGCGTTTTGTTCAGCTCTTTGGGAGCTCTTCCTTCTTTTACGTACTGCGTTCACAGTCAGTTGGCGTCATTACGTGGGAGGCGTGATGATGTGAGACAGCTAGCTCCCCACGGCCATAGAGCTAAAGTCCATTACAGTATATGGGAAAAATAGGTTCGAGTTATGACCATTACTGGCGTATAATTTCGAAATGAAACCTGCCCAACTTTTGTAAGTAAGCTGTAAGGAATGAGCCTGCCAAATTTCAGCCTTCTGCCTACACGGGAAGTTGGAGAATTAGTGATGAGTGAGTGAGTGAGTCAGTCAGTCAGTGAGGGCTTTGCCTTTTATTAGTATAGATATATAAACATCTACGTGTGGAAGTGTGTGTGTCTGTCCAGCCGGAAGTGAGAGGTGGAGTCAGGCTAAGGGCTCCACTTCTGAGGATATTCAAGCGAGGCCAGCACGTTGGCAAAATGAAACATCGAACAGAGAGTTATTAACTAGCTTATCAGCTATTACAGAAGTGTGGCAAGCACATCAGCAAAACAGTGTTCCTTTTACTTTTCTTCCAGCCGCTAATACACAGGCGAGGCAAGAACGTCAGCTAAGCGAGTCCTCTGAAAAAGACAGTGGCTTAGCTGCTAATGCACAAACAATTCAAGCACATTGGCAACCTGAAGCCTCCAAGGAGAGAGATGCCCATGAGTAGTTCCTTTCAATTACCTTACAGTTTTATTTTTCTGACAATTTCAATAGTTTCTAGGACTCCATGCTTTCACAGCGGACTTACACAGCTAATATATACATATATATATATATATATATTGTGAACTCTGACCGGACACAGACAGGCGGACATCTTTGTTTCAACCAACACACGTTTATTTACAAAGTCTATTTACAAAGATCACGTGCACCACAAACCCAGTGCCTTCTGCACCCGATTCCCCAAAGTCCAGGGCTCACAGTTCCTGTGCCTTTCTTTCCTGGCGCCCAGTCCTCTCTCAGCTCTGTCCACTTCCACCCGATATCCACTGCTCACTGAAGGGAGGGCCCCTTATATATGCTTCGGACAAGCACCAGGTGTTCCCGGCATTCTTCCCTTGGCCACGCCCCAGCGTGGCGGAAGTGCCGGCTGTCCTCCGGCAGCTCTCGGGTGTCCTCAAAGTCTTCCCCTGGCACTTCCTGGTATGGCGAGTGCGGGCTCCCCCGGGATAATCAGGCACTGGGCCGCCTGGCAGTGGCCACGGGTCCCTACAGGGCTGGGCTTCCAAGCCCTCTACCCGAGGCCTCCAGCATAACCAGGACGGGCGCCCCCTCTCGGTCTGGAGGAGGCACAAGCCCTCCTCTGGTCCTCCTGGCGTCCCGGCCGGGGACCACACTGGATACACCGGCATCGAGCGCCGCCTGGCGGTGGCCACGGGTCCCTACATGGCTGGGCTTCCAAGCCCTTTACCCGAGGCCCCAACATAACCAGGACGGCGCCCTGCGGTCTGGAGGAGGCACATATATATATATATATTACATAACATTCTCAAACCCACGCAAGTCAGGGTCATAGGGAGCCAAGCCCTATCTAATAGCACTGGATGCAAGACAGAGTCAGCCATGGACCAGGCACCATTCCATCAGATGGCTCACATACTCACACACACACACAGGCCAATTGGGAATTGCTATGTAACAAGTAAAAGCTCGCCTTTGGGGATGTGGGAGAAACACTACACAATATGCAAACTGCACACAGGTAATGGCTGGGCACGGGGATTGAATCCTGGCCTAGAGTTACAGCAGTGCTAGCCAGTATCCAACTCCTCTGCCTTATATACTGTACATATATAAAAATGTTTCACTAAACAAAGGATGAAACCGGAATTGGAGGATGTTGTTCTTGCTGCACATCACTGATCAATGAAACTCTTTAGGTTTCAGGAATTCCTGAAATTTAGCTGAAAGGATCCTTGTGGAAATAGATACTATAAGTGCAGGTTTTTCGATCATTTGTCCA
>NW_024382354.1:0-78412 GCF_016835505.1 Polypterus senegalus
TTTTACCTGATGGGATTGTTTTCTTATTTAACAGAGTTAAAGAAACTGGAGCATGATCGCTGACAACTATAGGGTGTATCTCAGTGTCTGAAATGTCAGCCAATAATGAGAGCGTGTATTCGAGATCATACTGATTTCTTGACACATGATGATGATTGGCTTCTAAGTCGGTTTAGATTTCCAAGAGCGATCCTCTTGGGCTGTGTGCTGAACTGGCGCCAGCTTTACAAAGGCAGACTTTGAGGAATTCTGCTCTACCTGCTCCTTTGCAAGTTTTGTCCACTCTTGGGTTTTCAGCCACAGGAGCTTTTCAGCGTGAACTGACTGCCCGATCCGGTATTTCTCAGTCATCACTGAGTCGTGCCATGCCAGCTGTATGGGATGATAATATTCGCTTGTCAAGCAAATATATAAGATTTCCATACACTACGGTTGAAGAGGCAAACATCAAAGCGCAATTTTCAGCAATGTCCGATTTTCCCAATGTAATCGGAGGGTCGACTGCACACACATTGCTATAAAGGCACCGTCACAGAATGAATTTGTTTATGTGAATAGAAAGTGTTTTCACTCTATTAATGTGCAAATCATCAGTGATGTGAAAATGCGCCTCACTAATGTTGTTGCTAGATGGCCTGGCTCAACTCATGATTCATTCATCTTGAGAAATAGTAGTGTGGGGAACAAACTTGAAAATGGTGCTGTGCGTAATGGCTGGCTTCTCGGTAAGATAAGACATTTATTAACTTTTTGGTTACAGTTGTACTTTATCTGAACGATGTAACCATATAACATGATAACTTAGGTGACAGTGGGTACCCACTGAAGACGTGGCTCCTCACCCCTCTTGCCAACACACTGACTGAACAAGAGCGACGTTATACTGACCTCCACTCACGGGCACGGGCGGTGGTAGAAGCGTACTATAGGGCAGCTTAAGGGCGTTAGCGCTGCCTGATAAGACTGGTGGAGTGCTGCTATATAGTCCACAGAAAGTGCATCGCATCAAGCATGTAGCATTATACATAATATGGCACTCATCCGTAACTTGCCGGTACCTGAAGAGATGCGGCATGATGAACCAGATGGATACTCGTTCCTTCCTAAGTCTAGAAATTCTGGTCGAGGAGGAGGCCTTGGAATAATGTATTGTAACAAAATGCAAATCAATTCTAAAAATGTAGGCATCTTTACATCCTTTGAGGCATTAATTTTAAATATTAAAACAGATTCCAACACATTTATAGTGCTAGTCTACAGACCACCAGGGCCATATTCATTGTTCATGACTGAATTTAGTAACCTTCTATCTGATTTGGCTATAAATTATGATCACGTAGTTGTGATGGGGGATTTTAATGTACACATTGATGTGGACACTTTTAGTAAATGTTTTACTTATTTGTTAAGTTCAGTAGGATTTTGTCAGATTGTCAAATGTCCAACTCATAATCATAACCACAAATTAGATTTAATTATAACTTACAAAGTTGAAATTCAAAATGTAAATATTACTCCATTAAATGTAGTTATTTCCGATCACTTCTTAATTACATTTGATTAATTTCTGCCCATGCCAACGCACTCGCAGATTAAAACAAAGACAGTGCGACATCTAGATTGTAATTCTGCTTCAAAATTTATATATACCTTGAGTAAGTCGAGTGTAATTGTGGAAAACCGTTTAGATCAGTTAACATCAAATGTAAACGTGGAAAACCATTTAGATCAGCTAACATCACACTATAATGTGACCTTGAGAAATGCTCTGGACACAGTGGCTCTCCTTAAAACAAAAGTGATAGATAGATAGATAGATAGATAGATAGATAGATAGATAGATAGATAGATAGATAGATAGATAGATAGATAGATAGATAGATAGATAGATAGATAGATAGATAGATAGATAGATAGATAGATAGATAGATAGATAGATAGATAGATACTTTATTAATCCCAAGGGGAAATTCACATGTGCATCAAAGCACATAGAAACTCTCCCTGGAGCTCTTAAATTAGAGTGTCGAAAACTGGAGCGCAGATGGAGCTACATGTCTTTCAAATTGCATGGACAGAGAGTGTTAATAAATATAAAAAAGCCCTCTTTAAAGCTCGCTCAGAATACTATTCTACATTAATAGATAGCAATAATAAAAATCCTCGGGTACTTTTTAGAGCAGTGGCTTAATTAACAAATGGGAATTCAGATCAACAGTGCAAAATACCAACAGATATTAGCTGTACAGACTTTATGAACTTCTTCAATGAGAAAATTAAAAATATAAGATCCCAGATCTCAGCATCACAGTACAAACCAAATACTAGCTTAGCAGACCCTGCCATACATTGCATTCAGCACTTTAGTAATTTTAATCCTGTAACTGAGCAGGAAGTCTTAACTTTAATTACTAAAATGAAGCCCACTAAATGTTCCCTAGATAGGGACCTTTACTGTTTTCACTTTGCATGCTTCCACTGGGATCTCTCATTAGAAAACATAATGTTAATTTTCACTCGTATGCAGATGACACCCAGTTATACCTTTCATTTAGACCAAATGAAGTTTCTCCGATGTTGTCTTTAATTAGTTGTGTTAGTGAATTAAAGGAGTGGATGAATGATAACGACTTGTCTTTAAATACAGAAAAAACAGAGATGTTAATTGTTGGAGGGAATGACGCTGATCACAGCAATATTTTGTCGTCATTTAACTCAGTTGGAATCCCAATTAATTTTACGAATCAGCCTGCAATCTAGGAGTTATCTTTGATTCTAGCAGGTCATTTAAAGCACATATTACAAAGTTGTCCAAAACATGTTTCTTCCATCTTAAAAATGTTAGGAAATTAAGACGCTTTCTAAATAAACAGGATTCTGAGAAATTAATTCATGCATTTATCTCTAGTAGGATTGACTACTGCAATGCGGTGTTCACTGGCTGTTCAACTGTTCTCTATACAGCCTCCAGTTAATCCAAAATGCAGCTGCAAGAATCTTCCTTTTAACATATAAAGCATTAAATGGCCAAGGTCCGGCTTACTTGTCTGAACTTATCATGACTTACAAACCTGAGTGCACATTAAGATCTCAAGATGCTGGTCTGCTTATGATTCCAAGGATTAATAAAATAACAGTGGGAGGTCAAGCTTTTAGTTATAGGCCCCTAAACTGTGGAATGGTCTACCTGCTTCTATAAGAGATGCCCCTTTGGTCTCAGCCTTTAAATCCCGGCTGAAGACTCACTACTTCAGTTTAGCATATCCTGACTAGATCTGCTGTTTAACTGTACAGACTGCATCTCTGCTGTTAGTCATTGGCACTAAAACATAAGTAACATGATAATTATAATTGAATACTAACTCTCACCTATTCTGTTTCTGTTCTCGGTACTCAAATGTGGCAATTGGTGCCACGGCCCACCTGCCAAGTTGTTTGCCTGCCTATGGTAAAGTCATCCCTGATGGAGGATCACAGGAATCATGGGAAAGAGGGGTCCTTTCATCGGATTTTTTTATTATTAAGCTGTATTAAGGATTTGTTCTGTTCTGTGTATTGGATTGTATTAACCCCTTTCTTATGACACCCACTGCATGCCCAAACTACCTGGAAAAGGGTTTCTTTGAACTGCTTTTCCCAAGGTTTCTTCCATTTTTCCCTACAAGGTTTTTTTTTTTGGGAGTTTTTTCTTGTCTGCTCAGAGAGTCAAGGGTGGGGGGCTGTCAAGAGGCAGGGCCTGTTAAAGACAATTGCGGCACTTCCTGTGTGATTTTGGGCTATACAAAAATAAACTGTATTGTATTGTATTGTATGAACCTGACCTTGGACCACCAAATGATCAGCCACACTGGACAGCATTACAATGTCGAATGAATGTAATTAACAGAATGTAAAAACAGGTAAGCAGATTCATAATTTATTTTTTAGCAAATCAGTAAGTGTTTGGCTAATGTCATACAATACAGCCTTGATAGTTCTTAGTTCATTGGCCACATCTCTCATTGCATCCACCAATGCATTTTGCGATTCTAGGACTGCATCAGTCAACACACAGCCAGATGATCGCCCACCAGTTTCCGAGGCAGGGGTGTGTGAGCAGCCAGTGCCCGAAGATGTGGTCGGCACAGAAGCAGCACCATCATCGCCCGGAACCATGTCCTCCTCATTTGGGTCAGCTTTTGTACTATTGTCTAGAAGTAAGTAAACAGTAATTAATACCTGATTGTTTGTCTTATTACTCCTGCAAAGTATTTACACGAGTATGGATCATAGTAATCAAAAAAGAAATAAAAACTCACCGGCACCTTCGGTGATGTCAGAGTTTCCCTCACCCGCAGGTAAAATGCCGACAATGAGTGTGTCACCAATAATTGCTGCAACTCGCTGCTCAAATGGTGTGAGCTCCAGGAGTTCAGTACCTCCACAAGTACACAAGTAGAGCTAACATGCAGACGATGAGCTGCCACTCTCCTTTTCACGGCAACTTTGATGTCTGACCACTTCTTTTTTAATTCGGTCACAGTACGATCTTCAGCTCCAGCACTCTTGACTGCGTCCGCCACGCTATGCCACTCCATCAATTTCTTTTTGTTGCAAATGCCACTTCCTAAGTTGCCAAATAAAACATTTTCCTGTCCTCTATTTCAGCTAACTGGACCTCCATTTCACATTCACTGTAGTGTTTATTTTTTGTTTTGTCATGTACTTTTGCCATTGGCTTGCTGTAGCGCTGAAGGTAAGGGGCTATTTATATTGATTTGCATATTCAAAGAGGCGTAATTCTGGGAGGAGTGGGGGTGGGGCAGTAGGCGCGTGCACGAGTGTTAATTTCCACGCTAACCGGGATTTATGGATTGGAAGAATGCGGAAGTTGGAGTACGCACAGATTCCTACATCTAGATTTTTCTAGATGTAGCACTTGTCAGTTGGCGTAAGCACATTTCGGCTTTTGTGCTTACGTCATGTTATAGTGCGAATTCTACGCATGGCGTTATGCATGAGGCCCCTGGAGTTTGACACCCCTGCTTTAATTTGTTTCATCATCAAAATGTTATCAAGTATTTAAATTGTTCAGAGAGCTGTAATATCATGAATGTGTTTATGGAGATCAGTGCCTTCACACTCCTGTCTACGAAAGAGAAAGCCTGTTGGAATGGAATCAAGTGATCACCCACTTTCTAGCAGTTTTTATGCCAGCCAAAGAGGACCAGTGTGTGTGAAAGCTGAACCTTGTTGATCTGCAGTACAACCCATAGCCACAGTTTGTAAGAAGAGAGAGAAACATCCTAAATGAATACCAGAGAGACTTTACACAGATCCTACAACAATCAGAAGGAAGCATCACCAGGAACCAAACCATAAATGTACCTACTTTGATTCTGAGCACTGAGCACTGACTGTAACTTGGTAGTTAAGATGAAGCCAATGGAGACACTCTGGCTTTTAGTACTACTGTAAATGAAAGACAGAACCTGTGTGAAGGACCATTAGCTGTTAGATGTTTCTCTTCCTAAATTTATGTGGAGAACTAAATTAGGTTTAAATCAGTCCCAAGCAACACTTCACATGTACACACATAGGCACACACACACGCTCACCCACACAGGCACAGAGGATCAATAAGTGAGTGCAGATAATCTGTGAACAAATCAGCACCGCCATCACAGTGCCGGCTCTAGAGACTTGAGAAGTAGCTAAGAACTGTGATGACACCATTTAAAGGCCAGTCCTGAATGAATGAGGTTTACTGGGTAACTCCATCAATAAGGATTAAGGAATTTAAACTGATAAGTGCTGGGCCTTTATCTACAGCAGAGATAAATGTCAGACTAAGCTGGCATAGATTTGTGATGTGTGTTGTTCAGCGTTATATACTTACAGTATATGCTGAGCTGAAGGAACTTTCAGAGACCAAAGACAACGTCCACTTCCTGCAGGTGAGAGGCACACTTACAGGAAATCCAAACAGACTGGGGTGTGTGGAACCTGAGAACATTTAGAAAGAAATTTAGAAGACAGAAGGGGTTAATACATCATGGCAAGAACAGGCCTTTCTACCCATCACATAATGTCTTTTCAAATTTCCCTAATATTATCAAAATGTACAAAAGTCTCTGCCTCCATTTGCACTTTTCCATGTATCTACATTTATCTGTGTCAGAAAATAGATTTGTATGAAGTTTATGCGCAGGTAACTTTATTTTAAAAGATGCCACCTGACAAAAGATGACATACAGTAAACTCCCTTAATATTTTTAAACACCTCTGTCAGGTCACCTCCTGATGTCTCCATCTTAAAACTCATAAGATTCAGATCCTTCAGACCCCACAGTTCAGTCTCATCTCTCTTCTGAGGATTTTCTCTTGTGCTGTTAGGTCATTTCTCTAATATGGAGCCCAGCACCACACACAATATTCCTGATGTGGACTCCGGATATGGAGATTCTCTTCTTGATTCAAACTTCACACATCACAGGTGCTATATAACTCAGCTTCTCACTAGCCTTCTCTACTCTGTCTATTTGAGTTGGTGATGAGCACACAGTGGTGAACAAGTCTTATAAAAACTAGAAGGATTAAAATAGGCATTTTGGGCAGATTTCAATAGTGAGGACTTTTGTGCAGTTTGATAAGTTGTGAGGGTTTCTGGGAGATTGCTATGGTGATAGATGCCAACCTACAGTTAAATAAGGAACATAGAAGATAAAGAAAGGGATGAAACAGACACAGACCATCAAAGACTAGTGAGATGATTGTCTCATTTGGGTATTGAGTCCTCTATTGTTTTGGAAGTGCTCACCTTAAAGAATTTCCAAACATGGCTGTTCCTGACCTGACAAGGTACATCAAGAAATGAACAGGACTGTTTGGAGGCATGAGATTGGGTTAGGTGTATACAATATTTATACTCTTTGACAGTGCATCTGGAGACTGGGAAAAAGATCAGCAATTCACATCAGGAGAGACAAACGTGTGTGTCATTGTGTGTTGTCTACCATCTAACACTTTTCCTCTCGTTATTTGCATATTCTGTATTTATTGGGGGTGTTGGGTTACTGATCCAGTTGTTGTCATTTATTTTTCTGACTTACTTAATTAGTTCATCATATTTAATCTGTCAGTGTCACAGGAAGAGGTCTGAGATCAGTTTGAGGTTTACTTGTGATCCAAATTGAATAAATCACTCAGTGAATTATAGCGTTATCATCTGGGGTAGGGTGAAGCATCATACATTGATCCATTAAAGATCTTCTAAGAAATGGTTTGTTTAGTTGGTCCTCTCTGATGTCTCATTCCATCTTCTTTCCAGATGCAGACTCTTCTATCTTGCTGTGTCCTTCCTACTGATGGAGACTCACTCAGCTTCAATGTCATTGCTGATGTCTCTTCAGAGGACCTGAGAAAGGAGCTTTCATGTCTGAAAAAGATTCTTGAGAAGATCACTCAGTGAGACATCATGACATTGACATCAGGTACAGCGTCTGTTCATGTTGTTCTGAAAGACCACTGAATGTCCTCTTTTGAAGAAACAGAGTGACGATAAGCGGACATTGAGTTGTGAGACGCATAAAGAAGGCCTGCGCTTTTACATTTAATTAGGATGTTTTATTATATATTTATAGATTTTGATGTTTGTACACTGCTTAGTGTTTCTGCACTCAGTTTTATTTCAACAGCAGTGCATTTGTAATACGTGTTAAATAATTCAACTAACATTGCACAGTGTCATTCTTCTTTATATCTTTTAATTTTTAGGTCGTGAAGCTCCAGTTCTCACCCTACAGCCCCCTGAGCCTCGGCGCAGAGACAAGTTTTTACAATGTGAGTTTGTGCTTTAACAATTGAAATTGTTTCTCTTTTAATATCTCAAGTCGGGTTATGATATGAAAGTGTAACCAGCAGAAAGAGCCGTGTGAGTGTCGTGTGACTGAAGAGAAGAAAGTGTGGGGGTGGGTCCTAAGACCAGTGCATTATGGGATAGAGAGACTCAGGAAGTAAATCACCAAAGCCGTCGGCTGGACTTGAGTCTCTGAAGGATCAGGTGACCTCACATGAAATAAAAATGAAATCCTGAGGACTACGCCAGCTGTTCCTGTCACTCAAGTCCAACCTCCAGTTTTATTTTCCTTTTTTTTGTTCTTCCTTCTCTTTGTTCTTTCTTTTTTCCAGTCTCGTCATTCTGTTGCTTTTCTATTTCAGTTGTTCCCTTATAATTTTGCTAATAATGGTTTATTTATACAGAACACTCCATGTAATGAATGAAGCCCAATGTTTATCACACACACACAAATGTATTTAAATTACCATTAACATACGCATATACAGTCATGTGATAATGTAAGTACACCCCTTAATTTGTTTTTTTCTTAATCCTATCTAGAATATTAAGATTTGGTCTTCATTTTAACAGCATTTATAGATAATTAATAAAGTTATTGAAATGAAGAAAGAAATTTCCGTTTTGCAATAATTTATTCCATGAAAAGTGACCAGATGTCCAATTTGCGCCTGTTAAATCCCCTCTTGACTCTAATAGCTGGCATTGCCCCTCACGTTGCCATTCCCTCTGACTGTCCAGCAGTCACTAACGTCAACTGAGATGTTTATTCCTCTCCTCCATGCAGAATTCTGTCAGCTGTGTGACGTCTCAGGGGTGTCTTGGGTGCACAGCTCATTTCAAATCCCCCAGAGCATCTCGATGAGATTCAGTTCTGGGCTTTGACTTGGCCATTCTAGGAGACTCCATTTCTTTCCTCGACGGTGACCTTATGGCATTTATCGTAATTCCAGAATTTTATTTTTCATTCCCACAGATTCTGTCCAATCAGATGAGCTCTTCACTGTCGATGGCGTACATTTGCATCTTGTCAGCACAGCTTCTAATTGGTTCTTATTAATTGTCAGTGTGGTGCAGCGCCATCCAGTCATTTTCTTTCGTCTCCTTTCAGATTTCTGTCCACTCACACTGGACCTCAACATGGCACACAAAGACCTCCATCTGTCTGAATGGAACAAGAAGGTGACATGTGAGAGGACAAAGCCTGAATATCCTGATCATCCTGACAGATTTGACTACTGGGAACAAGTTCTGTGCAGAGAAGCTCTGACTGGTACTCACTCTTACTGGGAGGTGGAGTGCACTGGAGACTGGATTCTGATTGGAGTTGCATATAAAGGACTGAGCAGGAAAGGAAGGGACAGGGAGTGCAACCTGGGAATCAACGACAAGTCCTGGAGTTTACTGGGATCTGATTCCCAGTATGCTGTGCGTCACAATGACCCGGAGCGCCCATAAAATGACAGCGCCCCCTACAGCCCTAGAATAGGTGTGTATCTGGACTGGCCTGCCGGTTCGCTGTCATTTTATAGCGTCTCACACACATTGACCCTCCTGCACAGGCTCAACACCTCCTTCACTGAGCCCCTCTATCCAGGGTTTGGGTTTTGGCTTGATTGTAAGTCCTGCGCAAAAATCTGCCATCTGACACCATGTGACCACTGATCAGTACCCTCGACCAGTCACTTGATGTCCCCACAAGTGCAGATCCTCTGTGTTTGTAGTTTGGGGTCAAAATGAACTTTACAGGATGGGTGGGTGGGCAGCACCTCTGTTATTGACTTTGTGGATGAGAATTCAGGATGAGTGCGGCTGTCAGGGTCTCCATTATTATTGGGTTTGAGTAGCCAGTTGGGTCATAATGAGGGTGGTGACACCTCAGATCTACAAATTCCAGTCTAACCAGCAGGGGTCACTGTTGACTCAAAGAGATATGTCCTTTAGGCTCACACTAGAACAACTGCTGTGGCCCATGAGTGTCACTGAATGTCACCTGCTAAGTAGGACAGGCATGTGGTCCTGTTGAAACAGCACTACTGACAGGCACATGTAGACTGAGTATGAAGATCTCCTCAATGGTGACTAGCACAGAGTGACAATGTGACTAGAGTGTCATCCTCTCAGTTTGCAATTTGTGCGACTCCATTATTAACTCAGGGGTCCATCACTTCTGAAGGAACTCACTGTGAGTGTCTGACGATGAGGACTCACCGGTCAGTCAGATGTCGGCCATACAGACAGAGTCACTTGATGTCACGTTAGACATTAAACTGCACCTCCTCCTCCTTGACCCCAGAACTTTAACTACTCGTACCCTGGAAACTCCAACATCCTCAGAAAATGAATTGTTGGTCAGCTGACAGACACTCAAAAGTGGATTAAAAAGAGAGCACTGGTTAGTTGCCAGACTACTGCCTCTTGTTGCCACTCTGAATTTAGATAGATAGATAGATAGATAGATAGATAGATAGATAGATAGATAGATAGATAGATAGATAGATAGATAGATAGATAGATAGATAGATAGATATGTGAGGCACTATATAATAGATAGATATAGTAGGCACTATATAATAAGATAGATAGATTTGTTGTTTTTTATGAATTGTTTTGTAAGTGGTATTGATTTTGTTGTTGAATGTTTTGCTTCTTCATCTCATGTTTATGTATTTAGTTAGCTTTGCTGTGCCTCTTTTTTTAATGTTTGTTCCTTGTATGAATTCATGTGCAGCCCAGGAGGGCGGGGCCACTTCACACTGAGGCTGGAGCTCCGCCCCCAGGGGTATTTAAGAAGAAGCTGCAGATGAAAGAGCCGCTCCAGCACTTCTCTTTATCCTGTCTGGTGGTCTCTGCTTTACGTTTTGATTTTTGGTGGTCCTGTTTTGGCCCTCAGGTCCTATCTCTGGTTTATAATAGAAGGATTTTGTTCTCTTAAGGTTTTTCTTTTTTCTGCCTGCCTCTTTTTTCTAAGCATTTTTTTAATCCTTTCTTGAATGTTCTAAATAAATATTTAATTATTCAATAAGTTTTTTGAGTTTTATTGAGATAAACTTTTGAGATATTTTAATGTTCCATCCATCCATTATCCAACCCGCTATATCCTAACTACAGGGTCACAGGGTCTGCTGGAGCCAATCCCAGCCAACACAGGGCGCAAGGTAGGAAACAAACCCCGGGCAGGGCGCCAGCCCACCACAGTATTTTAATGTTTTTACATTTAAATATACTTACTTAATGGACACTTTAATCCAGAAGACATAAAACATTATGAAGTAAACATCAGTCTGGGGATTGAAAGGGAACAAGTGCAACAGGATTTGGTTATAAAAATTGATGAGCACAAGTGAAGAGCTCAGCAGTTCAGATGGAGGTGGGCAGCTCGTTTCACCAGTTGGGAGCTTCACATGATACGAGTCTGGACTGAGATTTGATGCCATGCAGAGGTGACATCACTAGTGTGTGAGGAGGAGCAGAGGACCTCATGAGTGATTCCACATACACACAGCACTAGAATAAAACTGAATAAAAAAAATAAAAGTGCCATACATTTACACTGCCTGTTACAGACTCAAATCAAATGTATGTTTTTATTGTATAATAGTAATAATAATAGCCACTCACTACTCAAAACAGTTACTATATGAAAGACCCAGGATCAAACCTGTAACCTCTCGACTTAGAGACAGCAGTTCTTACCTCTGCACCAGCCAAGCAGACGTATCTTATATGACAAATGAGTGGAGCCTACCCGGGGACCAAGGCTCTGGCAGCTTGTGGTTCCTCCAGCACTCCAAAAGGCCACTCTCCTGGCAGTCCATGGCCTGGTGAGGGCAGAACATTTCAGAGTGGTGAAGACCCTGCAGCGGCTAGGTGGAAATGACGCTGTCATGTATATTTGATTGTCTGCTTTTCTGAAACTCTTCTCACCATGACTCTGAAAAATAAAGCTGCTTTATAACCGCACCTGCTGTCTGGTCTGAAGTCTTTGTCCACAGCAACAGGCGTGTTTTATTAAAGTTTAAAGGGGGGGTTGGAGTTTGCCCACCACCTCTAACCGATGCTGTCTGGTGAGTGAGTCCGGGTATCAGAACTAAAGGAGCGAGCTGAAGTTGAGTATTGCCGTTTTGTAGCGATCGCATTACTTGAATGGACAACTCCACAAATACGTACCGGTCCCGGTACATAACGACAATTGGACGACGTCACAGCCACGTCACAGCCATGTGTGCATGCCCCTCTGTCATGCATCTCAACACACTACACATCAAATGAAAATTCAGAGGTTCGTCTTTCCGATGATATAAACCCTTTTGACACACAACAACCACAGCACTGACACTAAATCCTTTTTTACAGAGAAGTAAGAGCTGACTTTTCCTACCTTTGACTAGCTTTGAAGGCTCTCTGCAAGTCAAACATCAATATTTCCGAGAAATATTGATCTCATTCTGTCCGTAAGGCTCCAGGGAATATAATCCAGTAAAACGATTAGGTCCAAAACACACGATAGATCCTCAAAGGGAAAAAAACTCCAGAAAACGTTTCTTAACTTGAGACTAGCTCCGACATTTTTTTTCATTTCTATTGGTCATATCAGACGTAATTTGTTTCTGTCGGCAATAACCATGCTAAAGCATGTTACACGGAAGTGTTAGCTTCTGATTGACACCTAAGTTGGCCAATTACGAGGGGTCTGGGGTTACTGGCACCTCATATAGCCAACGAGTGTCTGAACAGCTGAGCGATGACGCTTAACCTCCAAACCCTGGTAGAATCTACCAGTTTGATTGGACGCTGTGAGTGACACTCCAAACTTACAGCCAATGAGCAGCTGAGCACGTCGATATGTAACTTGCCATACCAACTTGTAAACAAAACGATGGAGGAGCTTGAAGCTGGCATTTGTGCCAGTCTGCAGACTTAGTGCGTGGTTGTTTATTGTGATTTCGCCAAGTTTTTTCGCATTTTAAATATGGATAAACGTACAGATAAATGTAAATACACTCTCGATTAAATAATAGATGCATGTACGCGGCGTGATAGTTATCGATCGTACCAGGAGACGTCTAATAGCAGAGAGCGACATGTGCCACGCCCTTGTGCTTTCTGCTTGCTAGTGATTGCTGCCATCAAGTGGCACGTGGAAAAACGCTGAGCTGTGTTGTAACAGTTTGTAAAAAAATGTATATAGTTTGTGTGCATTTTATTAAAAAAAAAGTAAAAAATAAAGTATATATATATTTTTTTGGCCCATAAGACTTGTATTGACTATTTTTACATAGAAATGTGTATTTTTTATTGTTTTTATTATTTTTATAACTAATAGAGTGACACTGTATGTAGATATAGATTCCTTTAGGTGTTACCTTTCAGTAGAGCCCTCATTGATATCTGTGGGTTGAAGCATTCAAAAGTTATTACACTTTTAACATACGTTTCAAAATGTGGATAATGGATAAACCAGAGGTAACTCTAAAAAGCCCCTGGACATGCCCACATAAAAACTGGTGTGAAAATGTCATTTTTACAGGTATTCTTTTCAAATTTGAAATGTGAGTAGTCAACAAGTTATTCTGTTGGTACATAGTGTGTTTCTGTTCCCACCTACCTACTGCAGCTTTATTTTCCTTTATTTTCACAAAAAAACTTGGGCGAGAACAAAAAAATTCATTATTTCTGTAAGTTCTAATGTGCATAACTTTTGATCAGTCACACCTACAGTGACTACTAAGGTTGAAACTAGAGAATGTTACCTTTACAAAGAGACCAAACATGTGTTTATACTCCAGATAATTCAATAATAGCAATGATTCAAATTTGGAGAGGTCAAATTACAAGCGATTTAGCAAAAATGACCCCGCTTGATAAGGGGTTAAAAGAAAAAGTGTTTTTAAACATTGAGTGTGTCTGAGTGTCACAATATTAAACAACAAACATGTCATTCAAATGTAAATTACTGTGCCATTATACACAAATAAACCTCTAAAGGAGTAACTTGTGTCTGCTAATATGTATAAAAGGAAAGGTAACTTTAAAGTAAAGTAATACAAATGGACGATAATTTCACAAATATGAAGATGAGGGCAGATGACAGAGGACTGCAACTGGTGAGCTTCCACGCACAGGACAGCAGCCTTCCTGAATTGAAACTAACTTCCTGGTTACGTCACATGACAGGAGCAAGGAGAAGGTAGGGAAAATACCAAATATACACACTAGATGGAGCTAAACTGCAAATCCTAATAAAATGAACAGGTTTAACAAGTTGTAACAGAACACATGGCCATGGCCACCGAGACCTCACCTCTTCTTAATAGAGAGCTCCTGGAAGATGGCGTCTCAGTCTGAGGATCACAGTCCCGCATGATGAACTCCCCAACCCAGACCTGCTCAAGAAACTGTTTGCCTTTCTCTTATGACCTGAACAACAGGCATCTGTGGTCATCAATATTTTGTACCCTCTTCACCATCCTCTGTAGTGCCCATTGGCTCTGGGCCATACCAGGATGATAAGCAGCCACTAAGGATGGACTCCACTGGGCACTTGTACAAGTTGTTGGTCATAAATGAAGAACTCTGGCCTTTCCAGAGAAATCTGAGGTGGTGAAGGAGTTAATGAGCCATCTTGATTAAGGTCAGGATGTGCAGAGGACCACTTCAGGTCATTCCAAGACATTTCAATCTGCCAGCTCTCTTTGTGGCATCCCTTTGAACATACTGTCATCATTAATCTGGATTTTGTGTTTGAAAGTCATTCCTTCTTGTTTTGGCGCCTGCTACATGTGCTCTTCTTATGATAAATGGGTGTACTGGCACATTGGCCAGGATCTGATGCCCTGTAACCTGAGTGCCAGCGCTGCTATTAATTAAATCCCTCGCTATTCTGTCTTTCTGAGGGTTAGTTTAGAAGTGCCCTGCAGGACTCCTCATCCTTGTCTGCCACCTCAGCCTTGTCTTTCATGCCCATAGATGGTGTGCAGTTTTTAACGGGCTAACGTGTCCATTGCCCACTGTAGCCACCAGAGGGTGCTCCCGCAGCCCAAACCCGACACAGACAGACGCAGAACACAAAGTGCAAAACACCTGCTTTTTATTTTTTCCGGTTACCTTGTGGGAAATGCCTTCTCCCGTTTCCCACCTGTATAGCAGAGTTCAAAGGACAACACAAAAGCACAATTCTCTTCTTTCGTTTTCTCTCTCTGTCTGTCTGTCTGCCTCCCCTCCTCCTGACAAACTCCGTCCTCTTCCACCCGACTCTGGCTCCCTGAATGGAGTGAGGCGGCCCCTTTTATAGGTCACCCGTAAGTGCTCCAGGTGCTCCACGACCTTCAACCAAAGGCTCAGCAATCATCCAGGCACCCCCTGGCGGTGACCACAGACCCCTGCAGGCTTCAGCTTCCATACTCCAAACCTGTGGGCCCACTGCGAGTCAGAAGGGCTGTCCTCTAGCTTTCTGGGAGAGGTAATGCCCTGAATATGCTCTCTCCCCCGGTCCTTCCATTATAGGGGCATCCCAGCTGGGCAAGGGTCCCAGCCATCCACCACACCACTTAAATCTCCCTCTACTGCTGTTTATGATCTCAGTGATGGACACCTGAGTGAGCTCATCCAGTTTGCTATTACAACACATATTCGCCATTCTCTCCACAGTTACATTTTACACATTCAGGTCCGCTCATCCTCACTGATCTGTTTCTGTTTACCTCCTCTAAACGTCTGACTGATTAATGGCTGACAGAGTTACCTAATTACCACATTTGTGACATCTTTATAATTAATAAGTGACATTCTCTTACACTGCACACAATCCCCATGACGTGCTGTTTGTTTTGTGACCATTTTGTATCCTGCTGACTGATTTTTATCCTTCACTGTGCCATCCTTGTTTATCTCCCACTGATTTTAAATGATTTGCTCATCTTTACTGACATCTCAATTGTCTGCTCAGTTGTTGTTTTTTTCACAGAACTCAGTTTGCTCGTTGCTAGTGATTTGCACTGAATGAGGTCCACTTGTACGCCACATCAGCAGCATTTGAATCTTGACGACTACGCCAATCCCTTTTTGTGGCTGGTAGTAGAATTGAAGTAATTTTTTAGAGCAGCCTGTGATATTTGATAGTCTCACAAACACATACATGACAAGACAAGACTTTTAATTAAAATGATGTTATTGTGCATCCTAGATTGGCCTTTTTATTTTTAACAGGGACCTGGCTGGACTTTAGTGAGTCAAGACCCCTGTTAGAACTTTCCACTGCTGACTGTATGCTTTTTAACACACCAGAGTAGTGGGGGACGGAATGTCCATTGTTTTTAAAAAATGTTCATAAATATTACACACTTCCCACTGAAACATAATTAACTTTTGAAAGACAATTGTTAAAAGAGGTGCAGGGCCTGTCACTCTCACATATGGACCTCCTAAATGATGTAAAGATTTTATTAGGAGATTTTCCGTTTACTTTGTCACTGGTCAAGTTTATATCTGATAATAAACTGCTCAAAAAAATTAAAGGAACACTTTGAAAACACATCAGATCTCAATGGGAAAAAGAAATCCTCCTGGATATCTATACTGATATAGACTGGGTAATGTGTTAGGAACGAAAGGATGCCACATCGTTTGATGGAAATGAAAATGATCAACTTACAGAGCCCTGAATTCAAAGACGCCCCAAAAATCAGAGTGAAAAAATGATGTGGCAGGCTAGTCCATTTTGCCCAAATTGAATTGCAGCAACTCCAAATTGTACGCAGCACTTTGTATGGCCCTGTGTTCTTGTATACATGCCTGACAACATCGGTGCATGCTTCTAATGAGATGACAGATGGTGTTGTGGGGGATCTCCTCCCAGATCTGGACCAGGGCATCACTGAGCTCCTGGACAGTCTGAGGTGCAACCTGGTGGCATTGGATGGACCAAAACATAATGTCACAGAGGTGTTCTATTGGATTTAGGTCAGGAAAGTGTGGTGGCCAGTCAATGGTATCAATTCCTTCATCCTCCAGGAACTGCCTGCATACTCTCACCACATGAGGCCAGGAATTGTCATGCACCAGGAGCCACTGTACCAGCGTAGGGTCTGACAATGGGTCCAAGGATTTCATCCTGATACCTAATGTCAGCCAAGGTGCCTTTGTCAAGCCTGTAGCGGTCTGTGTGACCCTCCATGGATATGCCTCCCCAGACAATCATTAACCCACCACCAAACTGCTAATGCTGAATGATGTTACAGGCAGCATAATGTTCTCCATGGCTTCTCCAGACCCTTTCACTTCTGTCACGTGCTCAGAGTGAACCTGCTCTCATCTGTAAAAAGCACAGGGCACCAGTGGTGCATCTGCCAATTCTGGTATTCTATGGCGAATGCCAATTGAGCTGCATGCTGCTGGGCAGTGAGCTCAGGGCCCATTAGAGGACATGGGGCCTTGGGTCACCCTCATGAAGTCTTTCTGGTTGTTTGGTCAGAGACATTCACACCAGTGGCCTGCTGGAGGTCATTTTGTAGGGCTCTGGCAGTGCTCATCCTGTTCCTCCTTGCCCAAAGGAGCAGATACTGGTCCTGCTGATGGGTTATGGACCTTCTATGGCCCTCTCCAGCTCTCCTAGAGTAACTGCTTGTCTCCTAGAATCTCCTCCATGCCCTTGAGACTGTGCAGGAGACACAGCAAACCTTCTGGCAATGACACGTATTGATGTGCCATCCTGGAGAAGTTGGACTACCTGTGCAACCTCTGTAGGGTCCAGGTATCGCCTCATGCTACCAGTAGTGACACTGACTGTAGCCAAATGCAAAACTAGTGAAGAAACAGTCAGAAAAGATGAGGAGGGAAAAATGTCAGTGGCCTCCACCTGTTAAACCATTCCTGTTTTGGGGGTCATCTCATTGTTGCCCCTCTAGTGCATCTGTTGTTAATTTCATTAACACCACAGCAGCTGAAACTGATTAACAACCCCCTCTGCTACTTAACTGACCAGATTAATATCCCATAAGTTTCATTGACTTTATGCTATACTCTGATTAAAAAGTGTTCCTTTAATTCTTTTGAGCAGTATATATAATCATAGGTGACTTGAATATTCATGTTTCTTGTATTTTTAAGCTGTTCATTACCAGGTTTATTCAATTGCTCGATCCTCTTAATCTTGTTCAGTCTGTTAATGGTCCTACTCACGTTCAGGGTCATATGCTGGATCTTATTTTATCATTTGGTTTCTTTATCAGTGATGATGAAAAAATGCAAATCATACTCAGTGCTGTGGCATCTTCTCAAATTGTCATTCCTGGGGTCTCAAGAAGCAGCCTTTGTGTTATAAACTCCTACAGTAAATATATTTGTTCTGATATTTATGTAGAGAAAAGCCAAGCAAAATGACACATTTTATTGTCTAACTAAAAAGATTATAATATGCAAGCTTTCAAGGCAACTCAGGCCCCTTCTTCAGGCAAGATGTAATCATTCTGATATTTCTGTTAATTCTTCTGTTGTTAGTTCTTTCCCACACAATCGGTTACTCTGTCCTCGTAATTCTACATGCAGATCCACACTTGATTCTGTTGCTCTTGTATGTGAATTTCCCCTTGGGATTAATAAAGTATCTATCTATCTATCTATCAAAATCAGACACTCCATATCTAAAGGACATCCCTGGTTTAACGACTCCATGTAGACTCTTAGAATGAAGTGTAGGATAACAGAGCGTAGATGGAAAAGATAAATGACAGACATCTTAGGAGATTCTGAAAACTCGTCTGTCTGAATTCCAGCAGGCTGTTAAATTACCAGAGACAAAACCCTAATCTAATATTTCTATCAATGATCAGATGTCTAGAGTTCTGTTCATCACAATAAGTTACACTCCGTACTCCAACACACTTAGCTGTACTGTAGGCACTGATACATGTGAGGAGTTTTTGAATTTTTACTAATAAAACTGATGAGATGAGATCTTCTCTCACACCACCTGCCTCAGTTCCTTTGTTGTCCCCGACTTGTCTTTACTGTCTGACTCTGTTTGTCTTCCCTTTCTTGCCCAAACTGTGCCCACTATGAAGCCCACATCCTCCCCTCCTGATGTCATTCCAGCTCGTCTCTTCAGAGAGACTTTTCATGTTATTGTTCTCCTGCCATTGTTACTGTCCCTTTATCCTTCAGACATGCAGTGGTCAGCCTGAGCTTAAAAACATGGATTGGCCTGAGTTTCTTTCTGTCTTATCTCTAAATTGTGATTCCTCTCTAAATTCTTTAAATGTTTGTTTTTTCACAGCTGCTGTCTTTCCTTGGTATTGATAATCTAATGGTGTCCCTCCAGTCAGGTTCAGAGCATTTCATAGCACTATGTCTACTCTTTTGAAGGTCACCAAAGAGAACAGAAATCAAGTAGACAATCAAAGATGGACAATCAGACAAGTGGACAAGGAGCCAGCTAGTTTGATGCAATGTGTTTGGTTTTATTTTAAACTAATAGACATTCTCTGACTTCTTCTTTCTTCAATGATTGGTCTGGTTTGGTCCTTTTGGCCGACAAGAGAAGGAGACATCTGGTCAAATGAGTACAAGAAATCAGAGACCTTGAACTTTCAAAGATGACTTTTTTGATGCTCACTGACCTCATGAATTAATATAAAGTGAGGAGTGTGAAGGCCTTGAGCAGCGTCTGATCAAACAGCTGGTGGAGGTGTCACATACAAGTGGGGGGTAACATTACAGTCCTGAACAAGGACTCACCTTATGTCAGACTAAATTTAAACAGGACTTGTATTGATATTACAATGAAGTACAGGCAAGTTTTCAATAATGAAACTCCATCTCCACGTCACCTCACGTCACACCTGTGGGATTCTCAAATATTCTCAACACAAGCTACTGCCACCATGAACCCTGTTAGTGACAGCAGCAGCTCTCTGTTATCCAATCCAGATGTTTTGATGTGTCTTTTAATTTATATATATATGTGTTTTACATATGTATTAAATGTCTTATATATACACACACATACACATTCACTGGCCACTTTATTTGGTACACCTTGCTAGTCTCGGGTTCACTCCATTTAGCCTTCAGAACTGCTGGAATTCTTCATGGCGTGGATTTAATAAGGTGCTGGAAACATTCCTCAGAGATTTTTCTCCATTTTGACATGATAGTATCACACAGTTGCTGTGAATTTGTCGGTTGAACATCCAAGATGCAAATCTCCCTTTCTAAAATATTCCAAAGGTACTTTACTGGATTGAAATCTGGGGACTATGGAGGCCATTTGAGTGCAGTGAACTCGTTGTCATGTTCAAGAAATCAATTTGAGATGATCTGAGCTTTGTGCCATGGCGGGTTATCCTACTGGAAGGAGCCATCATAAGATGGGGACACTGTGCTCATAAAAGGATGGACATGGTCAGCAACAACACTCAGGTAGGCTGTGGCATTTAAATGAGGCTCAGTTGGTACTGAGGAGCATGAAGTGTGCCAAGAAAATTTCCCTCACACCATCACACCTGCACCAGCTGATGCCTGAACAGTTGATACAAGGCAGGATAGATCCCTGCTTTCATGTTTTGATTTTACCATCCAAATGTCACAGCAGAAATTGAGACTCATCAGACAAGGCAGCATTTTTATAATCTTCTATTATCCAGTTTGGGTGAACCCATGCGTATTGTAGCATCAGTTCTCTGTTCTTAGCTGACAGGAATGGCACTCGGTGTGGTCCTACCTCACTAGTAACGAGTGCTTATTTGAGTTACTGTTGCCTTTCTATCAGCTCAAATCAGTCTGGCCATTCTTCTGTGACCACTGGCACCAATAAGACATTTTTGCCCAGAGAAATGCCGCTCACTGGATGTTTTCCCCTTTTTGGACCATTCTCTATAAACACTAGAGATGGCTGTGTGTTAAAATTCCAGTAGATGAGCAGTTACTGAAATACTCAGTCCAGCTTATTTAGCATCAACAACCAGGTCACATTCAAAGTCACTTCAGTCACCATTCTTCATCATTCTGGTGATCAGTTTGTGCTTCAGCAGGTCGTCTTGACAACGTCTACAGGCTGAAATGCATTGAGTTACTGCTATGTGATTGGCTGATTAGATATTTGTGTTAACAAACAGATGAAAAGGTGTACATAATAAAGAGGCTGCTGAGTGTGTGTGTGTGTGTGTGTGTGTGTGTGTGTGTGTGTGTGTGTGTGTGTGTGTGTGTGTGTGAGAGTATATATATTGTTGAGGTTCTATAAAATTTTAATTTCCACTTGGGGGCAAATAAAATAATCTTATCTAATCTAATGTAATCTAATTAGCCCTCCATTAAGACAAACATTTGCTCTTTAGCTCACATATGCTTACCAATTTACCAGTTCCTGAAAGATCATCCTTCATATGGTCCGTATGCTCCATATCCTCCTAATCCTCCTCCTCCTTCTGATATTCCTCCAAATGTTCCTCCATATCCTCCTCCATATCCTTCTCTTCCTCCTGCTCTCATGTTTCCCCTGTAAGGATTCAGCGTAGATGACAAATTAGCAGTGCATTCCCATCCCTGTCTGTCTCGTCTGTCCCTTGAGAAGAAGATTTCTAGTTGTGTGATCGCTGGCACAGTAAATAATCACATTTTTATTCTCATCACATAATTCACCACATTTCACAGCCTGCTCCTTATCTAAACCAAATGAAAATTGTCCATCACAGAGTCCTGCCACCTCGTGCTAAAGGCTCCTCTGCGTGTCAACACCATTTAGAGGGCAGGCTGCCATTAAAGCCTCCTTCCATCAGACCCCACTTACCGTCTTGCTGTGCCCATCACAGTATGGAGGCTCAGGCTGTCTATTTCAGTGCCCGCAACACCACAGCTGTCTACACACACACACTTTATGGACTTCAGCTATTCAACGGTCCTCTAATTCTCAATAAGTATGTTAAAGGTTTGGTGATGGCACTGAACTATCAACAGGAAAAATGAGAATTTTTTTTCTTTTGCATGATTAGCTTTTTATTATTTTAAAGTTAAAGACAGCAATGTGAGAAATTCACATATAACAAAACACCAACCTTATAACACTGGACTGAACACCAAAACAGCCATTAAATCCAAACTTAAAAACCCCTTCGAAGCTCAAGCCCTGCTCTGAGACCCCCTCTGCTCCGGACCACTGTACTGTATACTGTATATACACGTATTTAACAAAAGGAAAAATGTCAAAGAGACACAAAAAGGGGCTGAGACAGAAACAGTTTATATTAACACAAACATGGACACGAGGATGTGAAGAAAGACGACTGGAGACAAGAATCGTTACTTGTAAGAGACCACCAGGGCTCCTGATAAAGAAAACAAAGGGGAAGGCATTTTAAAGGTTCAAGCAGCTCCTGAAATGTTCCCAGTTAGAAGACAATAAAACACCTTGGAGACCCCGAGGAGGGCCTGATCAAGGGGGTCCTCACATCAGAACAAATCAGGACATCGAGCGCACATCACTTATCAAATGCTGACAGTCGTTTGTGTCGTCTCAGTGTGAACACAAGTCTCCTCTAAACTTATTGTTTGGCTCACTCCTTTATTTATCTAAGGTGACTTTCAACATTTAAGACACAATTTGTTTCATTTCTTTTGTATTTCCACGAGGAGCACCGGCAGGTGAAGTGACACAACATGTCAGTATTGGGATTGAAGTCCAAAGCCCTGCTGTTCTGTCAGAGTCCTGTTTACTGACCACAGCTCAGCATTTAATTCTGCTGGACGGGCAGACCTGATGACCAAACTCCTCAATTTAGGACTCCGTGCCACTGCAGTTGGGTTTTGGACTTCCTAACCAGCACACCTCCTCATGTGTGAATGGCAGTGTCACATCCTCCAAGCTGACCTCCAGTACTGGCACTCCACAGGCTAGTGTGCTGAGCCCCTCTTATGACTGTGTGGGCACACAAGGCTCACTTCATCATTAAATCTCATTGTTACTTGGCCATGTCGAGCCTCATTTTTAACAATAATGAAACGACTTATAGAGAAGAGAAGAGGTCTACCTGCTGACTCAGTTGGGCCAGGACAACAATCATCTCATGTTCAGGCCAGATGGTGGGGAGAGCTGGCAGTGGACGAGTGAAGCATCTGAAGTTCACGGCTGGATGTCTGCTCTCAAAATGCTCCTCAATGTTTAGACAGAATTTCGTCACGTTCAGGACGTTTGCTCTTATTCATGGCAGGGGGGGCTAAATGTGACTATTGTGGAGGAATTGGGGTATCAAGTGAAGAATCTGCTTGCTTTGTGATCTGAAGTATACCAAGATTAGATAAAAGGAATTAATGTCTTTAGTAGATGAAGAACATTTGGATGAAAATAATAGAAGCCTTATTCTAAAATGATTTATGTAATGAAATTAATTAAAAACATGGCTGTAAATACAGTCACAATCTAAAAAATAAAGGAATAAACAGAAAAAGAACACTAAAGAGTCGGGCTTGGGTAATAAACTGGTAATAAAAATCTGAACACACAAATTCAAGAAAACAGAGCAGTAAAGTCCTAACATCACTTTGTTCAATGAAGTGCCTTTTAGCTTCCTGTACTGCTGAGCAAAAATGAAAGATTTAAATAAATTTGATTAAAAACTCAGACTGTAAATCAAGTGCACTTTAGTCTTTTTTTATATACACAGAACAACGAGAAAGAAAATGTTGTGCGATTTGCGTTACACGATTGGCAGTATTGCTGTACCTGACATGGCGATGTTTAAGCACAACACAATACTAAATTGTGGCACCCATTGCTGTTTGAGAAGAAATAAATTAACAACTACGTGATATCAAAAGTGAGACAACCTGCTAGGTGTGAGTGACACAGAGGACAGGCAGGCATCCTGCTGGACAACGACATGACTTCAGGATAAAGTGGAAGGTGCCAGGGGTTCATGGGAAGTTGATTCTGGAAGCGCATCCCTCTCAGGGTCCCCAGGTGCCACAAGGCCGCACTGTCAGTGGAGGACCACCTAGGATCCTAAACAACTCAGAAGAACTCCACACAAGTCATGCTGGGTAATGAGAAGCTGTGCTGGGTCCAGTATAAAAGGAGCCCACCGCCTCCCGACTCTGACCCTGACAAGGCTGCACTTCCCATGAAACCCTGTTGGCAAAACTCAGCTGGAGGAGGAAGAAGAGGAGAAGATTTATTGTTTGTTTGGTGCTGGCTGAGTTTAATTGTGTTTAGTGCTTATTGGAGTAAAAATATCCATTATTGGAACCTATGGCTGGGTTAGACATTACTGGGTCTGGGGTTCCGGGCTCATTGGTACCCCCTACTGGTTACATAGAAAATGACAACAATTTCTTTATAATTATACTTAATAAAGAAGATGGTGACATACAAAGCACAAGTAAACGTCCGGGACTTGCAGATAAAAAATCCTTCTATGAATTCAGCTTTAACTGTCGAGGTTTAGAACTCCTGTGTTTTATCAGGCATTTGATGTCACACTTGGTCTAAAGCTACTACCTTACCTTTGAGTGAGAAAATAGATTTTAGTTTATTTTTATTTACAGTGGAGATTTAAGAGATTAAATTGTTTGTGATGAATCCCCTGATTGTCTCTCACATGACAGATGGACCAGAGACAGAATTGACAGAAATCCTCCAGCAGCACATCCTCTGATTCTACTCACCTCACCTCACCAACTCTCACAGCTTTTATGGTTGAAGGCGATTCACCAAACGAGTCAGCTGGAAAGTCAGAAATCTGAAAAATAAGAATCAGAGTCTGAGGAGACTTTAGGAATTAGAAAATAGAATTCAGATGAACTGCTGTTTAAAATTACAAGGAAGAAAATTATCCACAGGGCACATGCAAAAAAGGGTTTTGTAGACGTATTTGTGTATACAGTTAGGTCCATAAATATTTGCCTCACATTTTTATGTAATCGTTTTGTTCACCCGACTGAATTAAATCTGAAAGTCTGCACTTCAACTGCATCTGAGTTGTTTCATTTAATATTCATTGTGGTGATGTGCAGAACCAAAATTAGAAAAATTGTCTCTGTCCAAATATTTATGGACCTAACTGTAAATGTCATTAAGAGATAACTCACAGAGGCCATCACCATCGAGCACAGGCACAGCAGAACCAGCAGGGCGGTGAATCTCATCATGGCGGTGGTGCTGACGCTCAGACGTCTGTTCAGGTCAGCAGTAGCACCTCCTTATATTGCAGATCAGGCGGGCGCGGCCCAGTTTTACACGGTGGTCATGACGTCTACTTGGGTGGAAAATCAATTCATATCAGACCTCATTTGCAATGGAAGAAGATGAAGTACAGCAAACGTCAACCAAATCACAAGCCCTGAAGTTCAGGTGTTCAGCTTTCTATAGGTTGTGCATTCAGAAGGAAATGACAAATTGTGACATCAGACGAGAGTGTAATTATTTTATTTATTTATTTTTTTTTTTGAGAAGTGGGAAGAAGAATTTATTTATTCTGAATGTCGTATAAGACTTTCTACAAAGCAGTACATTTTTGCCAAACATTAAAATTAGAGTCACTTTATACTGCTGTAACACAAAAAGCGTGTTCAATTAGTATTTATATAAAAAAAAAAAACAACCAGTCAGGAAAATCAAGTGCATGGCTTCTAGAAAAAAAATACAATGTGTGTATAGAGAAGCATGCTCTGTGACTTTGTCGATTTAATCCCTTGTTCGTTTTTAACAAAAATTGCTGTTCTGCATTCTGTTACACTTCTGTGGCGACCACAAGCTCCTTTCATACTGGACTTCGGCTTACAATTTGGTCCATAGTACTTCAGGCCCCCTCCTCTCTTGGAGTCCAAGTCTGTTAACACAGGAGAAAGTGGCCACAAGTCAAGACGAAAGTGAGAACAGCCTTGTGGCAAAACTGTGAGTGTGTAATTATTATGAGTAAGAAACATTCTGTTGAAGAGTCACAGAGTTAAACCTAAAAGTCGTCTTTCATGTCAGAGGTTATTTCATCTTGTATGCTTTGTACATTTTCTGTTCTTCATCCAATAGCTACTCCTGGTGAGCAAACAGATCCCCAGTGCAAGTTAATGAAACGAGTGGAGCAGCAAAATGAAAATTCTCAGATAAAAAAAAATTAAATAAAAAAAGAAGGCTGAACACCAAACAGCAAATCTCTTTTTAATTATTATTTACAGATTTGTTTATGTGTCATTGATTAAAGCCTAAATTAAATGAATTTCATTTAGATTCATGCTTTTTTATTAAATTGTAATCATTTTATTATTTTTTAGAAAAGAATATTTTTTAAAAAACTGAACCTAAATAAGAAGAACAGTAACAGACCGTGAGCAGAGTGAGCTTGTCGTGGTGTCCATTCCTTGGCTGTGATTCACTTTTCAACTTCATCAATGTCGCTGCTTGCTGTCCCAGTCAGTTCCTTTCCTCCCACTATGATCCCCTCTCTCTCTTTCTCTTCTTTTCTTCTTCTCCCTTCATTTTTCCATTTTCTTTTTCTTTTGTAGCTCTTTGTAGATTCTCACCACACATCACGATGACTTAAACAGACCACTACAGTCCTCGGCAGTGTGACGTGTCTGTCACTCCCTGTAGAACAGGACGTGATGTTTGTGACTGTGGATCTCAAATGTTTTCAAACAGCGTCACACATTCAGCCACATATCTGCCTTTTTACTCTTTTGACCTAAAATGGGCCTTTTCTGTTAGTTTTGGACAAATATTTTCTGTGCTTAAAAATTTAGCACCTCCATAATTGAAATGCCAGCAGAGTTGGTCATGTAGCGTAAGACTTTGGGGGATGTGACATGTTACATAAATCAAGAAAGAGGGCCGTGACACCATCAGGGTCCCAGCAGTGAATGCCCCCTTTAAGTGTCGTTCAGCAATGAATTAATGGACTGATAGTGATGGACTCCAGTTATGGTCATCAGTTTCAAATGACTTTGTTTAAACAGATCAGAGTCTTTATTTGTGCTCTTTATGTAATCAGTCATTTGTAAAGTTAGTATTCATATTTTACTTGTCACTTGTCACTGAGCTCTGCATCTGCACTGAATGAAGAGCATCAGAAAGAAATAAAGAATTGAATTGACAGGAAATGAAATCCAAAGCATTACTGAGTCTACCGGTGGGCTTCAATGGTGGAGGACCTTGTGCATCAGAAGGGTTTTGGTCTGGAAGGTCATTTGTTGGTTTGTTCCTCTGAGGCTCAGGTCTTCTCATCTGCTGTTGAGTTTTCAGGCTCGCTTTCCCCTCAAACCTGATGGCTTGTTCAGAGTCAGTGCCCTAGAAGGGGGGCTATGTTACAATATGAATACTATGACATTTTATTCTGCTCTTCCATTGTGTTTGGGTAAAACTCTTCAGGCTTACATTACATTAGAACTGATGGTCTTTAGGTTTAACACGGCGACTTATGAACAGAATGTTTCCTGTGCTGAATTATTAGGCAATCATCTGATGCAAGAATTTGTAATTTTTGTCTGACCACACAGGCTATTTAAAGCTGGACACTTGACCTTTAGGGCTTGTGATTTGATTGCAGTTTCTTCTTTTTCTTCTTCAATGACAAATGAGATCTGATTTGAATTTGCTTTCCACTCCAGAAGATGTCATGACCACCGTGTAAAACTGGCCCACCCCACCTGATCAGATATACAGGGCAGTGTCGCTGCTGTCCTGAACAGACGTCTCGACGTCAGCACCACCACCATGATGATGAGGCTCGCCGCCTTGCTGGTTCTGCTGTGCCTGTGCTCGATGACGATGGCTTCTGTGAGTTCTGACCTTTTGTACTGAAATTTGTCTGTAAAATCTTATTTTTTGCAGGTTTCCTGTTGGTAAATTTCTTCTCCTTACTTTTAAACAGTAGTTTGTCTGAAGTCCAATTTTCCAATTTCTAAAGTTTCACTGTTTGTTTGTTTTTACTTTTCAGATATCTGACTCTCCAGGTGACGCTGAGGAGAAATCACTCAGAGCTGTAAGAGCTTTCAGAAGAGTAGAATCAGAGGATGTGCTGCTGAAGGATTTCTGTCAGTTCATTCACTGATCTTTCTGTCGTGTGTGAGGCTATCAAGGGACTCATCACAATCAATTTGATCCTTTAATCTCTACTTTAAATTACACCACACTGGAAAACACTTCTTCTCTTGAAGCTAAGGCAGCAGATTTGGAAGACGTGTGCCCTCAAGTGTGTGACAAAGAATAGAATTTCTAAATCTCGCCTGTTAAAGCTCAAGTCATTTCCATCCTGAAGAAACACATTTAATCCTTCATATAAGAAACACAGAGCAGGGTAATGTCTGGGACCTGCAGATATTTATGTAAGTTTTAACTATTTACATGATGGAACCCTTTCAACAACAACAACAACAACATTTATTTATATAGCACATTTTCATACAAACAGTAGCTCAAAGTGCTTTACATATTAAAGAATAGAAAAATGAAAGACACAATTATAAAACAAAATAAATCAACATTAACATCGAATAAGAGTAAGGTTCAATGGCCAGGGGGGACAGAAAAAACAAAAAAAACTCCAGACTGCTGGAGAAAAAATAAAATCTGTAGGGATTCCAGACCATGAGACCGCCCAGTCCCCTCTGGGCATTCTACCTAATATAAATGAAACAGTCCTCTGTGGATTTAGGGTTCTCACGGAAGGACTTGATGATGATGGTCACGTAGACTTCTTCCTTTTAATCCATCCATCATTGTTGGAGCATCATGAAGCTTTGAGTGCCACCACCACCACAAAGAGACCGGAAAAAGAAACAGAAAAGAGAGTAGGGGTCAGTACCGATTTTAGAGCCACCATGAATAGTTATTTTGAGGAGATTGAACATATAGAGTATCAGGATTAAGTTAAATTACGATTAAAATTAAGTTATAAAAAGGCCATGTTAAAGTAATGTGTTTTCAGCAGTGTTTTAAAGTGCTCTACTGTATCAGCCTGGCGAATTCCTATTGGCAGGCTATTCCAGATTTTAGGTGCATAGCAGCAGAAGGCCTCCCGCCTCACCACTTCTTTTAAGTTTTGTTCTTGGAATTCTAAGGAGACACTCATTTGATGATCTAAGGTTACGATTTGGAATATAAAGTGTCAGACATTCTGATATATAAAATGGGGCAGATTATTTAAGGCTTTATAAACCATAAGCAGAATTTTAAAGTCAATCCTGAATGACACAGGTAACCAGTGTAGTGACATCAAAACTGGAGAAATGTGTTTGGATTTTCTTTTCCTAGTTAGGATTCTAGCAGCTGCATTCTGCACTCGTTGCAAACTATTTATGTCTTTTTTGGGTAGTCCAGAGAGGAGTGCGTTACAGTAATCTAGTCGACTGAAAACAAACACGTGAACTAATTTCTCAGCATCTTTCAGTGATATAAGAGGTCTAACTTTACTTATGTTTCTTAAGTGAAAAAATGCTGTCCTAATGATCTGATTAATATGTGATTTAAAATTCAGATTACAGTGAACGGTTACCCCTACTAAGCTTTTTACCTCCGTCTTGACTTTTAATCCTAATGTATCCAGTTTATTTCTAATAGCCTCATTGTATCCATTATTGACAATCACTAAGATTTCAGTTTTCTCTTTATTTAACTTGAGAAAGTTACTATTCATCCATTCTGAGATACTAGTCAGACATTCTGTTAGTGAATCAATAGAATCAGGGTCATCAGGAGCTATTGATAAGTATTGATTTCAGTCTGGTGTCAGGGCGCAGCACAGCTGTGAAACTGCTCTGCTACGGGTAACCAATGATTTGCTTATGGCAGCAGACTCTGAACAAACCAGCATATTAATTCTGTTAGACGTCGCAGCATTTGACACTCAGGTCAGACATGACAGTCTACTGCCCAGAATGGAGAACATGCTGGGTATCTCTGGCACTGCCCTCCAGTGGTTCAAGTCCTATCTGACTGATAGGCAAGAGTTTGTTAGTCTTGGTAACAGCAGATCCAGCTCAGCACCAGTCACACTAGGAGCTCCTCAGGGCTCTGTCCTCGGCCCTCTTCTCTTCTGTATTTATATGCTTTCCCCCGGCCATATTATTCGTAGCTATGGACTGGGCTATCATTTTTATGCAGACGATACTCAACTCTACTTCAATGTTAAAAGTGGAACTTCATCAGAGCTTTCTCAACTCACAACCTGCCTCAGTGAAATTAAAACCTAGATGGAGCAGAACTCTTTAAAATTAAACTGCAACAAAACTGAACTCCTGCAAATTGGGACTAAAGCTCAACTTAATAAAATGAGCTCCTTCCCAGTCCATCTTGGCGGTGATCTCATCAGACCTGCCTCACTGCAAGGAATCTTGGTGTCATTTTCGATTCCTCCCTTTCTTATTCCGTCCACATAAATCACATTAAGAAACTTTCTTACTTTCACCTCCGTAACATGTCCGATGTTTGCTCCTTCCTCTCCTTCTTTAATGCTGAGAAACTTGTCCATGATTTTATCACGTCCCGCATCGATTATTGTAATTCCATACTGGCAAGTGCCCCTTCTAATCTTATATCACAGCTCCAGCTTATTCAAAACTCAGCTCTAAGAGTCCTTACATGGACCAGCAGCAGCGAGCACATCACATCCATTCTGCTCCGTCTTCACTGGCTCCCTGTGTCTTACAGAATCAAATATAAAATCCTACTAATAACCTACAAAGCCTTAAATAACCTCGCGCCAAACTACATCAGTGACCTTCTCCATCACTATGTGCCTGCCCGCTCACTAAGGTCCTCTGATTCTGGCCATCTTATTGTGACCCACACTAATCTGCACTCCATGGGTGACAGCAGGGCCTTCAGCTGTATAGTGAGTGCCAAGACTCTGGAATGACCTACCGAAATTAATCAGGTCAGCTGACTCCATGAATTCTTTTAAAACTCATCAGTTCAGGAAGGCCTTTAGCTCTACTTGACTTTATTACCGTTCTCTTAGTTTACCTTCATGTCAAGATGCTCATGTAACCTGTGTGTGTGTGAGACCATCAATTATGTTGCCTGTTAGGCTTTTCTTTGAATTTACTGTCTTACTCTTCTTTATTTATTTATTTGCTTTGTACAATGCTATATACTGTATACCCTGACGTTCTCTCTTAAACTCTGTGAAGTGCCTTGAGCATGGGAAAGATGCTATATAAATAAAATGTATTATTATTATTATTAACTATTTCTGTGTTGTTTTTATTTATTCGGAGATAGCAGTGGGTGTTGCTGTTTTCTATCGTCTTTTTAATAAACACGGCTGCCGTTTTCTTTGTCGTTGCGCTGTGTAGATAAAACACACTGACTGTCAAAATTATTTACAATCTTTCGTTTCTGTTTAGTGGTACATAAAGAATTTAGTGTTAAGATCGTTCAGCTTTCTTTTCTGGACTTTGAATTTTGCTTGCCGTTGTTGCATTGTGATTGATTACTCATTTATGACCCAAACCCGTCACTTTACTATTCTTTCCATTTGTCCTTTCATTTTTTCATCTTCTAGTATTTTTTCAGCGTGATTGTTTTTTTTTAGCCATTAATTTTGTTCCTAGTCCTGCTATTATTTTCATCACAATGGTTATCATCTCTTATAAATATAATTACCTTTGTTTCTGATTTTGACTTGCAGTAAAAACAAAGCAAGCAGATTCTTTAGCTGATGCCAAAATTCCTCTAAAATATTCAAATCTAACACTCCCTGCCATGAATAACAGCAAACCCTGAACTTGAGGGAAATTTGACTAAATGTTGAGGAGCTTTTTGAGATCAGCTGTCCAGCCGTGAGCGTCAGATGCTTCATTGGTAGCCCTCAGTACCATCTGTCTTGGACATGAGACCACTTTACTGTTGAGTCATGGCAGGGGTCTTACATTGTTACAAAATATTCATGTGACATGAGTTGTAAATATTGTACTTCTTTATTAATAAATTGGCCCTTCTGTACTGAGGTGCTTTAATTAAATTACATGAAATATTCTCAGATGATTAGAGCGAGTGCTCCACACCATAAAGGCAGCACCTCACTTCAGATATCCTGCCACACTTTTGTTTTTGGTTGCTGAGAAAAAATTTTGATGACTAAAATCAGCTTTTCTGTGGTCAGCTTGACATCATCCATCCATCCATCATCCAACCCGCTATATCCTAACTACAGGGTCAAGGGGGTCTGCTGGAGCCAATCCCAGTCAGCACAGGGCGCAAGGCAGGAAACAAACCCCGGGCAGGGCGTCAGCCCACCGCAGCAGCATAACATCATAGGGTTTTTAAAGATATTTTACTAACCTGAATTAGTCCTCCTTCCTCAGTGGTCATACATCATATTCATGTGTTATACTGAGGGGATCTTGTCAAAGATGCCCACTCTTGTTAACACTCTCCCTTGAGACTGTCTGTAGCTGGACATCAATATAATGTGATTTTTCTATTTCTTTCAAAGTCTCTCCATGTCATTTCTTTCTGTGCTGATGATATTATATTACTTTTCAGTAATGCTATGGCAGACATCAAACATGTCCTAAAATTGGTTTCCTTTGCTTCCTCACAAGATTAACTCAGTATAAATGAATCAAAACAAGACATGAAGAAGGGTTGTGGAACCGCCATGTAATGTCCAGATTAGTGTAGGGCTTCAGACGATTGATCAAAAATACACATTTTATAGATGTCTTGGCTAAACCTAAGATGGCTGTCGGAGTCTGCATTCGTTTTGGTTTTTGAATGCCCTGTTTACATCTTTTTTTAATTCACAAAGTCTTTTCTTTAATGGTCTATGATTGTCAATCTCTTTTAAACATAAGATTGACAATTGACAAAACTTTTAATTACAATCACGCAAGTCAGAGTACCCGCCTTCCATCTTTTCTACTAGATGTACCGGCATACTTATGCCATAAGCCCTGCCAATTGTCCTCCATAGAAAAAGAGGAAAGTGCGGGCGCCTACTCGTGGGGTTTAAATCTTACCTGCCATCTTCTCTGGTGATTGATCCTCACTAAGGTTCAGCTTATGTTTTCATCTCATGGTGCTCCCTGGAACATTTGTATAAATGGATCCTGTCTGTTGTTTCAAGCCACCATATTCAGCTCCTCTGTTGGTGATCGCCACATCTCTGAAGGGGTGGAGTGGATTCTCTGAACCTTTGTCATCCAGCAAGTTGATTCTAATGACGATAGCTCTAGTAAGTGCTCGATCCCTAGCTAACAAAACATTTATTTTAAAAGATTTCTTCCTCCTCACAAGGAGTAGATTTTTGATTTGTGATTGAAACATGACCTGTCTGTGAGTTAACCTCTTTCACTGAATTAGTACCATTGTCAGTGTTTTTAGTTCCCCTCAGTCTGCTGGTCAGGATTAGCGAGAATATTTAAAAGCTGTTATTACTGTCGCCAACTGAAAACAGACAGTTACTCCAGTTTTGAATTACAGTTGTTTCAAATGGACCGCTCTGTCCTGTGTTGTGTGCAGAGGTGTATCGGCCTCCAAAATTTAACAAGGATTTTATATGTGAGTTCTCTGAGTTTCTGACAGGAATTACACCAAATTATGACAGATTTTTAATTCTTGGAGATCTTAATGTGTGCTGCCTGAGTAAACCCCTAGTTAAAGACTTTTTAAACCTCACTGACTCTGTTAATCTTGTTCAGTCTGTGAGAGGCCCAGCACGTGATCATGGACACACATTACTCCTTGTTTTATCGTATAGTTTACTCATCTGTAACAGTGATATCGGTGATGTTTGCTTTTCTGTTCACATGACGGTTATAACTGAGGCTTCTCTACTTGCCAAACAGTCAACATTAGTGGTGAGACTCGCTGCTCTAACATAGTGAACTCCACCATTACTAGTAAATACTCTGTGGCTTTTATGGGTCCCGTGTGATTCCCCCCACACCAGCTGAGCACCGGTGAACTTGTTACTCTGTTTAATGACACTTGTTCTAACATTTTAGACTCTGTTGTTTTGTGTAAAGTCAAGCACTCAAAACGTAAACCTGAGTCTTAGTTAAATGATGCCAGTCACACCCTGAGGTGGGCATGTAGGCGAGCAGAGCGCAAGTGGAAAAAGACAAGTCCTTTGATATTCTCAAGGGCAGTTAATCTAATCATCAGAAAGCTGTCAAATCTGATAGGATAAAGTATTTATCAGATATTATTTCAAATAACTGTCATAGTCGTAGAGTTTTATTTAACATTATAAACACTATTGTGTTCCTAAATGGCCTTACATGACAACAACAGTCTGTGAGGATTTTCTCCAATTTTTTGTTCATAAATGACTAACAATGAGATGTCACGTGACACCCTCTGTTGGTGACCCGTCTGTCCCTCCTATGTGTACAGCTGTTTGTCGTCACTTTAAGCCTGTATCTCTCCATCTATTGTCAGACGTAATCAGTCACCTTAATCCCACAACTTGTCCACTCGTATTGTTAAAGATGTTTCTGAAGTGGTCAGGCCTGGCATTATGAACATTATAAAGAGATGTCTTCAGACTGGTTCAGTCCCAGCCTTCTGTAAACATGCTGTGGTGCAGCCATTAATTAGTAAAACAAATCTGAACTTTACAGACTTGTCAAACTTCAGACTCGTTTCCATGTTGTCCCTTCATTCTAAAATTTTGGAGAAGTTTGTCTTTCTACAGCTGCAAACTTTCTTAAATGAAAATGGCATTTTCTAAGTATTTCAGTCTGATTTTAACACACACCACAGCACGGAGTCTGCACTTCTAAGGTTTCTAAATGGTCTCTTTTTAATAAGTGACTCTGTGGATACAGTTGTCTGTTAGATCTGACTGCAGCATTTGATACAGCTGACCATGACATCCTCTTCATCTGTCTTGAGCAGTCTGTGGGTACACAAGGAATGGAAGGGCTCAGGTCATTAATAATATCCTCAGATTTGATAGACAAATGAACTCCATTGTTAAAGACTGTTTCTATCAGCTCAGTGTATTAGCTCAGGTTTTCTTAGATTAGTGTTCCTTCTGTAGATGATTTTGAAGCACCAGTTCATGTATTGCTCTCTTCTTGGCTTGACTACTGCAACTCGTTATGCATTGGAGTTAATCGGTCATCGGTTTGCTCATCTTCAGCTCATCCCAAATGCTGCTGCCAGCCGTCTAACAGGCACACAAAACACAACCACTCCTGGCTAAACAGAATTCATGGTGGTGCTGTCACCTTCAAGTTCCTTCCTATAATATTTTCTCTGTACGTCTGGTGTTTGTTTTTCTAATCCCCCCCCCTTTTTATAAAATCAATCCAAATAAATGTTGTTCCTGACTAGAAATGCATCACTTAGTGATCTGGCCTCATGTCCCCTCTCCATACTGGCATAGCACCACATCACTTGTCTCTCAACTGTTCTAAATATTGGTGGGATGATTTGGTGAGAGGTGTCCATTCTGACTTGTGTTAAGGGGGCTTCCAGGGTCTCTTCTCCTGATGTTGAACTGTCTCTGGTTAGCCTGATTACATCCCCTCACTTAATATCAGTTGTCATCAAATCGATAAGACCTCCTGTGTCCGAATTCTCAGAGCCAAAGCTCTTTGACCAGACCCAGCTGTAACAAGGACCACACACACAACACACACACACACACATACACACGTGTACCCCTTAACTAACACACCCTATCATTGATCCTGGACACTCTCATCTATTCACCATCTCATTCACACCACACACATCTTTAGTCAGCTCAGACCTGACCAGTTTATATCTCAGCACACTACCCTGTGGAGAGCCTGTGTGGAGGGCCGGCGTGGAGGACGTGACGCTGCCAGTCGCACACACTGAGGTCTGTTGGTTACAAAGTCCAGAAGTTAACTGCAGTGGCATCAAGTCCTAAACTGAGGGGTTTGGTTGTCTGCCATAACAGCTTGTAGGCAATGTGGCGTAGCAGGCAAGACTTCAATCTTTAAGACTGAATTCAATTCCTGCTGCTCACACTTTGTGACCACGAGCAAGTCACCTCACCTGCTTTCACTCCAACTGGGAAAACCAAGAGAAATGACCAGTTATATCTCAAATATTGTAAGTCATATAAAGGTGTCATCCAAATAATAAGGAATAATAATTATCAGTATGTGCAAGCGGGGTATGAAGAGCAAGGGATATGACATTCTCAGTGGAGCAGTCGTGACAATATAGAAACTGGAGAAGATCAGGACAATCTGGAATGTTCTGTTTAATGTGCCCCAGCACTGATCTGTCAGGACCCCTCATCCCCACTGGAATGAGACCACCAGTCAGGAGTCACACAGATAATCTTCTTTTGTTTTCTGAGGCACAGACCTAATCATCGATCCTGTGATGCAGGCAGAGACCAAAGAATCTCTAAGGAAACTGCGTTCCTTCCTTGGTGTCTCCAAAGCATTTTTGTGACTTCCATCTTGAACCTTTCAGGGAGCATTTAAGACGCCTTCTACTTTGTTGTCTTGTTTCGTTATCCTGGTTGTCTCCTACAAGTGATGATTCTTGTTTCCAGGCATCTTCAATTCCTCAGTATCAGTGGTTGTGTTATTATAAGATGTTCTTCCCTCCCTTTACTTCTCCTTTAGTTTCTATCTCTTTGACTTTTTTCCTTTCATTAAATATTCACAAACCTCCAGAGCAGGGGTCTCGGAGTCAGAGGGTCTCCAGCTTTGAAGTGTTTTTGTGCTTTTGATTTAATGGCAGTTGTGGTCAATCCGGTGTTGTAAGGTTGGTGTTTTGTCAAAGGTGAACTTCTCTCTTTGTCCATCCATCTATCCATTATCCAACCCACTATATCCTAATTACAGGGTCACGGGGGTCTGCTGGAGCCAATCCCAGCCAACACAGGGCACAAGGAAACAAACCCCGGGCAGGGCGCCAGCCAACCGCAGGGCACACACACACCAAGCACAATTTAGAATTGCCAGTGCACCTAACCTTCATGTCTTTGGATTGTGTGAGGAAACCAGACAGACATGGGGAGAACATGCAAATTCCCCACAGGGAGAACCCAGGAAGCGAACCCGGGTCTCCTAACTGCGAGGTAGCAGTGCTACTACTGTGCCACCGTTCCGCCCCTTCTTTTTGTGTTTATTAATTTTATTATAAAAAAAAAATCCAAAAAAAGTCTTTCCTCATTTCATCATTATAAATTCAGTGCTATCTCTAAACCTTTAACATACAATATGAGAATGACAGGACAGTTGAATATCTGAAGTCCATGAAATGTGTGTGTGTGGAGAGCCATGAGGTCTGATGGAGACGACCTGAGTCTCCATACTGTGATGGGCACAGCAAGCAGGTAAGTGGGGTCTGATGGGATGAAGCTTTAATGTCAGCCTGCTCTGTAAGTGGTGTTTACACCCAGAGGTGCATTTAGGACCAGGTAGGAGTCTTCTATGGTGGACATGACATTCGGTCCAGGCCTGTAGAATGTGCTGCTTTATGTGGTCAGAACAAAATGTAATGTCTACTAGGCCAGCTGTCATACAACTAGAAAGAAGAGCAGAGAAGGACAGGGATGGAAATGCACTGCTGATCTGTCACCTGTGTTTACTCCTTACAGAGTATATGGAGGAGAAGGAGGAGGAGGAGGAGGAGGATATGGATTTGGACCAAAGTATTAATGATGATCTTTCAGGACTTTTTTAACTTGGTAAGCATCTGTGGGTGACAGAAACAAATGTTTGACTTGATGGAGGGAGGATTCATTGGTTTGCAGGCAAGAAAGCATGTGAGGATCGCACAAGTGTGGCATGAGATGAAGGAGAGATGATGTTCCAGTCCTGAAAACCTGTATTTTAGTTTCAACTTCCTCTTATTGTAATTGCAATAAGAGGAAGCTAAATTAAATAATTTGAATTAAAAAGGTGGTCCTTTTACAAACCCCCATGAATATTGGCCACCTTTGCCAGCTGTTTGGTCAGACGCTGCTCAAGGCCTTCACTCTCCTCACTTTCTATTAATTCAGAGGTCACAGAACTCACTTCAGATTCTACAAAGCCATCTGTAAAAGATCACGGCCTGTCCTCTCCTTTTACTCATTTGACCAGTTGTCTTTTTCTTTTGTAACCCTAAAGGACCAACCAGACCAATCATCACCAAGAAAGAAGAACTAAAGAGAATGTCCATTAATGTCAAATAAACAAAAATGTAAAGCATGAAGCAGACTGACTCCTTGTCCACTTCTCTGATTGTCCATCTTTGATTGTCTACTTGATTTCTGTTGCCTTTGGTAAACTTCACAATAGCAGACTCAGTGCTATGAAAAGCTCTCAACGCCGACTATAACAACTCTGTTTTATTATCATTACCAAGAAAAGACAGCAGCCATTTAGAATTTATAGAGGAATGACAATTTAGAAATAGGACAGAAATACTGAAGGCTCTTGGGCCAAGTCCGTGTTGTTAAGCACTGGCTGGACCGTCGCATGTTTAACTGAGAGTGGCCACTAGAGGGTGCAGTCTGTCTACAGAAGAATCAGCTCCTCTGTCAGCTCTGAAAGTCATGTGACTGTGTGATCAGGTCACCATTTTGTGCTCTTCATTCAGTTCAAATTTAGTTTTAGATGTAATATTTAGGGTGTTTGTCTCAGGTGTTTTATTCTTGTGTTTTCACTTTATACTTTTATAATACATTGTATACCCCCCACACCCCTTTCATTGCTGATCTTTCCCATGTGTGTAATATGTAGAGTGCCCACTAAAGGGCGCCACTGCCCTTCACTCCCACCGCCCAGCCTGCCTGTTTAAAGAGCCATTCTCGTGTCTCCTCACCCAGTAGCCATTATTTCCCCTGCCCTAATCTTTTACCCTCGAGTTAACAGCCATACCTTCCCTCTGATTTCTCCTCAGTACTGACTAGAACAGCTGTGACTTTCACTATGTGGAGTTTCCATGTGGCCTCTCCTTCAGCTCTTTGCTCGTCTTGACTGGTTTGGTTTTCGAACACTAAATGCCATTCATTTCAGCTGATATCTAAAGTCCCTGTTAAACATTCATCTGCCACAAGCACTTCAGTATTTATTCTGACCTCCCATTCCTTTGGCCACTGACCTGTTATCCCTAAGCTTAGCTTTTCTGATGTGTCTGCCTTAATATTAAGAGACTTAGGTGCCTTAACCACTAAGCCTGTCAGAGTTCATTCATTGTTTGCCAGTAGACTAATTGTTGTCAGGCGAAGGGCACACATGGGCGGCTCTCCTCCTGCAGTTTGATGTCTCACAAATGGTGTGGATCCCGCCAACAGACGTTTATTGAGGTTAAACAAGGCCTGCTATAAAACTTTATTCCAGTCTTTCAGATGATTGTGCCCCATTAGTTTTTTAATTTGTTCTTTCAAGATGTCATTCGTTCCCTCAATAAGTGCTGCTGCTCGTGGGTGATAAGGAATATGCCAAGTCCACTGAATTCCGGCTCCTTGACCCCACTCTTGTAAGTCTCTCCCAGTAAAATGGCTTCCTTGATCACTTTGAGTTTCTTCTGGCACTCCATATGCTTGAATTAAATGACTTCAGTCCATTAAGAAGCTGCTTTTCAAGTGGTGTGTACTTAGTCTGAGATCCAGTCAACTGTCGGCTCCAAAAGCCTATGGGAACTCTTTCACTGCCGTGCTTTGTCCACAAGCTCCACGTAGCAAAGTTGTTCTGCTCTGTGGCCTCAAGTTCAAAAGGTAAATTAGGTTTTCAAGGCCCCAGTCCTTGGTGTTGGACTGAGGCTTCTTTAGTTGCCTCAAAGGCAGTTTGTTTTTTTTCTGTCCTTCCAGGTAAATGCAAACTGATCTTGACTTTGAGGTGCAATCAGAATAAAGAAGAAAGCATTAGCCCTGTCGATGACAGCATGCCACTCTCCTGCATTAGCCATGATGTCTTCTATGATGGTAACAATATCTGGAACTGCAGCAGTCAGCATTTAAACATCTATAATCTATTATCATTCTCCATGAAACATATGCTTTCCTCACTGGCCACACAGGAGAACTGCAATGGCAGACTGCAGGTTGAATAATTCCTACTCACAATAGCTCTTTCACTGTTTCTCTGATCTCTTGCAGACCCCCAGTTTCAAGTTTACAGGTGTGTCAGGTGCAGGAATCTCTAAGGGTGTCCATTTTACTTTCACCTTTATTATCACTTTGACTGCTGTACACATTTAATTACGAATCTCAAAAGAAAATGTTCCCCATTCTGTCTGTATTGTTCTCCCTGTGAGAATATCTAACCTCAGAATATATTCGGGCAATTCTGAAATGAACACGGCTGCTTTAAATGGGGGTGATTGTCCTCTGGCTAATCGTACTGTGATCAGTTTAGCTTGTTTGTCTGAGCCCACATACCCGTTTACATTTATGATTGGCCCGGAAGATCTGTGTGGATGCCCATGAATTAAAGTTACTTCTGCCCCAGTGTCAGTTAGTGACATGACCCGATTTGGTTTTCTCCTCTTACAACAATAAATTGTTAGCGGGATGTACGGGCGTCGGTCTCCTGTATGAATGAGCCGTACATCCCCACCCACAGGAGACCTGCCATCCCCTCAGTATGGTGGTCAGGGTGTGCGCCACTCTTTCCCAAGATTAAAATATCGTCTCGGCTTCTGTTCTCAGTGTGTGTTTTCTTCCTCACTGGCCGGTGCTGCTGGTGTAGCTCAGAACTCTTCATGTTTAGGCTTTTCAGAGTTTGCCATCTTTGAAAAGTTCTGCAATTGGTTTACCGCTTATGTCATTTCTGTCCATCCCTCCTTGTAGCAGATCATGAATTATCCTTGCACGACTTATTTTTATTTTTTCACTTCCTTCTTTGCCTCTGACTGGTCTTTACCCAGTAGGTGCTGATACAGTAGCTCCCAGTTCATCTAACTGCCCTAACAGTGCTGCTACATCCCATACCGTCTGTGTATTAATTCTGGGAAGCATAGATAACAGAGCCCCTTTTAAATGATGGAGTGCGTTTTTTATTAGTTGGCTGCACATGCCAGCAGTGAATGTTTCAGTATCAGGGCCGGCAAACGCGGCTCCTTGTGCAGCTTTATAAATAGCTGATTGTACACCCATTTCTCGAAGCTGTTGAATTGCTTCAGAAGATGTGCACCAAAGCCGGTTAACATCCTCTGTGTCTCGTGTCTGGCCACGTATGTCTGTCAGCGTTTACAGCAGCAGTCGCTGGATTATTTAACCCTCGTAGTGTCTTTGGTATTTTAGGGTTTGTAGCAGTAGAGCCTAAATGTTTCAGTTCTGCATTTGTTAACTGACAACTATCATCACCTTAATCCCACATGTGCAATATTCACTGCATCAGGCTCACCTGACTTTTGCCCATACTACTTGCCAATTTCCATGAACTTGCCTTGGGTAAAATCTCGTATGATTTGTGTCAATCTGTGCTGTGCTGCAGAAACACCATAAACTTCTCCCAACTGAAGCCTTTTTTAATCACGGAGTCAGACACCTCGAGCTGTATAGGCTAAAAAAATATATCGTTATTTGGAACACATCCATTTCATGTGTGCTCCGTATCTATAAAGATCTAATGTCTATGTAAGTGCAGGATGACAGAAATGTTGAACACGTACCTAAAAGACAAACTTTTTCCATGTTTTAGTACTAACAACAAAATTTTGACATGAAGTGTATAATGTGTGAAGACTGAAGTCCAAATATCAAATAAACACTTTCACAAAAGGTACAAGTATAACAGAACAAATGCACTTTTATTCAAGACTAAAGGTGAAGAAAAAGAAATTGTGTTACTGTGGCTTGATGTCATGACTTCTTTGGTAGTACAGCGGTATGAACGGCTAACTCCTATGCAGAAGGTCCTGGGTTCAAGTCTTCATGTGTCCCAAAATAAATGGTTTGAGTAGTGAGCTGCTCTTATTGTTACTATTATACAATAAAAAATACATTTCATATGAGTCTGTAACAGTCACTGTAAATGTATGGTACTTGTTTTATTCTCTCAGTCACGCTCACCCTGACCTGACACTACTGTTTTCAAATAAAGACGAGCTATAACAGAGATGAACTCAGATCGGAGAAAGAGAACAGAAGCTCTGCCTGCAAGAAACGTCCACTCACATATAAGAACAACGCAGCTGCACCAGGCGTAAAGGAGAAAGATGGCATCGTTTGGGTGCAGCAAGAGGTCATCCTGTCAGTCAATGTGCAATATTATGTGCTTCAATGAAACAGCAGGGCATACAGAGCAGCCAACGTATCGTGCAAACTCCTGTTTGTGATTATGTTTTGTGATGGTCTTTAAATAGGAAAAAATTATATGTTATAACATAAAAGGCGATACCCACCCTAGTGATACAGCGGTAAGAAATCACTGAGGGGAAATCACTTAGCTCTGTTTAATGTCAGCTTACACTGCACATGATACAAAGACGAATGAAGCCAGTGACAAGACCCAGTCCAGGAGTGGGTGCCCGAGGCATGGAGTCTCTCAGTGTCATCAGTGTGGTAGAAGGCATTTTCAGGAACAGGTGGCAGTATCTCCCATCCTATTGTTGGCTGTATATCACCAGAATTGATGATTTTTTTTAAGTGTGGACAGGTAGGTCACAAGGCTAACCAATGTAAGTGCTCTGAGGTGACAGACAATTCAAAAGTAAGCTGGAAGAACATTCAAAACTGTTTGATGATCAAGGTAGAGAATCCTCGGTCAGTTTTTCTGACATGAAGGAAATGTTAATGGAGGATCCTTGTCAGAATATTCAGGCTCAAAGCAGTGCTTTATCTGTAATGATGGTGCAGTCTGCCCCTGAATGTGAAGTGTAGCCGGTGGCTGAGGCCAAGATCACACCTCACAACATGCAGACTGCTGATGGCGTCCTGGAGAAGAACGCTCCGACTGCGGCCGGTTCAGAGTCTGCTGGCAATGTTACTGTTAATAAGCACAGACAAGTGACAGCGCCAAGCCTCTTGTGAGTACAGATGTGGAAAAAAAATAAAGGAGTTCTGCTCAGTGTTGATATCAAAGAAACCGATATTATACTAAATACGGCTGAGCGAAGTGCTGAGGGTGACATCGATAAGATGAGCAGCAGAAAACAGAGCGCAGTTCAGGAAATGGAGGATGTAACAGAGCTGGTAAAGCCCATGACATGAATAAAAAAAGATGCGTTCACTAATAGACGGGTAGCCATAAAGCACAATAAAGTCGCAAGCTCAGTCTATGCAAATGGCGGCTCTTTGAAAGTTCAGGGTGTGACTGAGGCGCCTGCAGACACGGAGTCCAATAAGTGAGGGTGAAGAGGGAGAAGGCAGCGACTCGTGGACATCTGTGAGGTGCAGTCTGTTATCTCAGCCGAACTTCCGTGGTGGCTACAGCTATGAGAGCACAATTCATTTCTTGACGTTTATTGAAGGCAAGAGGGGTGTAAACTTCAGCCTCCATATTCCTGATGTCCAGCAGTTTCTGAGTTCATCTAAGGGGGACCTACAGTAGGTTTAAAAAGAACAGAACCATGTCACGAGTAGATTTAAAGGTCTCAAAGTCAAACTGATATGACACACTGCTGGAAATACCATGCTATATCTTTATTGAATTTGATTTTCATGATTGTCTTTCTTTTCTGCTTTTTGATGCCTTTGTTCAATTTTGTCAAACTTAACATCAATGAATGTCAAAATACAAATAAAACCGAAAGCTGTTTTTGATTGTTTGAAAAGAAAACAACTTGGCGTTATACTTTTGTCAGGAATCCCCCAAAGATCCTGCTAACATGGCAGACTGGCACCGAGGCTGGCAGGGGCAGGTGTTTTTAAGTCATGGGTCAAGAGTTAGTACCGGGATCACGATTCACTTTTCTGCTGGTTTTCCATATGACTCAGCTAGCATGACAGAGGTGGTCAAAGGCAGACTGCTAAAATTGAATGCCCGTTTAGATGGGAAAAAGTCTTGTTCTTCTCAAAGTTTCTTTTCCATTTGAAACTTCCTTTCCTTCACACTGGCACTTCAATAACAGTTTGCTGAAGGATGCCCATTTACTCAGAGTTTCTGAGTTCTTCTAGAAGATGTCAAGATCTACAAGTAGCTCCTTTTCACCTCTGTGACAATGGAGGGACTGTTCAAAATCAAGTTGTTATGCCAACAGCACACCCAGAATGTAACGCAGAACATGAAGAAGGTAATGGCGGAGTTGGAGGACATTTAGGAACTCTCTTCACTTTTACACAGCTCTTTCAATGGCGGCGTTTTTGAGAATTTAAAAGCAAACAAAGAGGAGGTTATGGACTTATTTGACCGACGTGTGCCCGGTGCTCTTGTGTGCACGGATTCAAGAATTGGTTCAAATGGATTCTCTCAGTACGTTTTTAACTAGAAAAAAATTATTCACTGTCTGAAAAATGAGGATGGGCACATCATTAAAAAGTTTGAGGCCATCAAGACTCTAACACTGAACTTTTATAAAAAGCTGTTTTGTGCTTTTGAGACAAGGAGCCTTCTAGAAATCCTGTCAAAAATTCGTAATACAGAAAAAGAGCTTCTGGAAGCAAACCTCACCGTGGAGGAGTTGACTACGGCCCCTGTAGACTAAACACCGGAAAGTCACCTGGAATAGATGGCCTGACTGAGTAGTTTTTTTAACTTTTTTTATTTTATTGAGAGCTTTAAGGAAAGAAAATAATGAACTGCCATTGTCCTGCTGAAGGGTTGTGCTTGCTCTGCTTCCAAAAAAAGGTGACCTGTCCAGCCTTAAGAACTGGCGTCCTGTTAGCCTTTTGTATCCAGGGCTATGGCTAATTGCCTGTGAAAGGTAATGAGATGCATCATCAAGCAGGATCAGACCCTGCTGACAGACTCCACTGACAGACTAAGGAGTTTTTTACCTGGCATCATTAGTTTATAAGAACTCATCTTGTTTTCAGGAATCTTCATTGTTTCCTGATTTGAAACAATATAATGAAATCCCCTCTGCTGTGCTCTTATTAAATCTTGAACCTTCTAAAATAAACAAATAAATAAATAAATAAATAATCACAAAGATTTGTCCTGTTATAAATAGCTAAATGGGCATTTAGCCCAATAGAGTGCACCTCACATCAGTCCTGGGCACGCATGGACTAAACGGCTCACCAACCAATTTCTGTGCCAGTTTAAAGAGGCCTTAGTCAACTTAGGCGCAGGGTCACTATGTGAGTACATCTCTCCTAACGATCAGATCTTTGACTCAAAGGTCACAGAGCTCATCGTTCAAATCAAACCAAATGTCAGATTGCACCGATCAGCCAGGCTTGATTCTTAGATTGGTAATTTAGTAGGCAAACAGTTTGGCACAATGGGAAAAAACCATCAGAACCAGTTGTGTGTTAAAGGGACCTGTTACAGATTCCTCAGAGACTTACCAAGAACTGCATGTTGAAGTAATCAGAACTCCAGCGTGGAGAGCTTTTTACAAGCTGTCTCTGCAGAAGAGACTTGGTGACCAGCAATGGAGGATTTTTTCTCCTGGAACTCCTGACTGTTGTCCTTTTTGTCATCAGAGATAAACTGCCTGTCACCTTTTTATACACTGCAACAGACTCGAACCTCTCTTCACATTTCTAAGGGTCTCTTTTTGATGGGACAGGGCTGTCTCTTTATCAACTCCTAATTTACTTTCCAGATTAATTGTAGTCTGAAAGAGAGAAGAAAGGGAGTGCTGGGCCATTCATATCTTGGCCGAGCAAAGCTCTCAATTTTTAAAACACAAAGAAAAAGAAAAACTCAATGGCAACCAACACGCTCCTGATGTTCAAAGTACTGGTGAAGTGCAGAGGGAAACTGGAGTTCATGTACCACCACCTTACTGGAGACATGGAGACCACCTGTGATTTATGGGGGCTTGGGGGGGCACAGTGAATGTACAGAAGAAGAGACGTACTGGGAGTGGTGATACAGTGTTGTTTTTGTAAGAAGTATTTGAATTATAATGTGTGGAGTAGCAGGCATGTACTGGGGAGGAGATGTGAAGTAAACCGATTAGAGTTGATACTTTGTTAAAAAATGTAACTATTTATTTATCACGGACAATTATGTGAATTAGTGTGGTGTAGGTGGCATGTACTGGGGAATAGTGATGGAGTAATAGAATTATTAACTTTCTTGTGAAATTATTATTTATTAACTGTATAATACTGATATTTTTGTGCTTTCTATTATTGTGCAAAATAAATTTAAAAATATAAATATCTATTAAATAATGCCTTTCACTTCTATTATATAGTGCCTTATCTATCTATTTGTTATATAGCACCTTATCTCTCTCTCTGTCCCTTGATTACTGTGGTCTGCAGTCGGTGAGTCCGAGTGGTGATGTGAGTAAAGCTGAAGTGGATGTCCATCTGTCAGTTTGCCTTTTCTCTCTTTTCTTTATTAGTATTGTCACTGTGTAGTTATTGTTCACTGTTGATTATCAATAAGGCTCAGCTTTAACATCTTTCTCCATGACTGCGTCTAAAAAGCACCGCCTGGCTTGTTGCCTGAACAGTCTGAGAGCCTTCTTACCTGAAATGGAGTAAAGCGTTTGGTGGGCCTACAGGGGTCTGCTGAAGTGTGTGTGGTGAAGGCAGGGAAAGCGACTGATTACAGAAACATACATTATGTCTCCAGAATGAATAAATCTGCAGTGTTTTTTGTGAATGAGGAGGCACTAACTAACAAACTTGTTGAAGGATTAGTGATTTGTGGTGCTTTAGTCACAATTTTGCCCTCATCAGCTCTGGCGAAAAAAACTTAGAATTTAAATCCCACCCCCAACCTTTTCCTAAAAAAATGATATTTTGATATGGGAAATAAATAGTTATGGACAAGCTCTGTCAAATATTACTAGGTTTCCTTTACGATGCAGAATGTAAGAATTAAAGCATGCGGTTTCTTTTCAGAGGTAAGTGTACGTGATTTTATTAACGATGATTTAAACGTAGCACTTCAGTTTTGAGCTGATGGCATTAACTACGTGGTGTTTGTGACCTCTGAAACAATGAAGTGCTTTAACTGTGGCAGACCTGACATGGAGACGTCCATGCCAAGTGGAAATGGTTGAGTCACCGTGTAGCTTTGCTCCTTCAGTGGAAAAATCAATGGAGGTAAACACCAAGAATGAAGAGACGGAGTCTGAAAGGGAACTGGAAATCAAAAGTATGGATGATTGTGAGGTTGTTGTGAACGGGGCTGCTGCAGAAGTGGGTGCTGTGAGTGATCAGCCCCCCAGCACAGCACAGCAGAGCCTGACTGAACCGAATGAAGTCACACCAGCTGAGGATGAGTGTTTGTCTGAGTCTGTGCCCCTTATTAGTGTAACAGGTACGCCTGTGAAAGCACTTTGGAAAGAGTAAATGGAACATTTGAAGTAAATAACAGCGGGGACAAGACTAAGAATGTGTGCTCAGAGCAAGCTGTGCTTGATGTCTCCAATGCAAATGAGTCTCTGACAACGGAAATAAATGAAGTATTGACTTCTGGTGACAGACCCCAATAGGGAGTGCCATGAAGTGGACCGTGGAGGGACACTTGAGTGAGAAAAAGCCAGGGTGAATGTGGAGAGAGCGTGCAGGTGTGTGTGCGTATCTGATCAGTTTTTTAAAGTTCCTTCTAAAAATTGAAAAGAAGTCGGCAATCAAAGCTCAAAAAAGAAACATTTGGTGTCTGGCGAGAGGTCTGGGGGAGACAACAACCGTTTTATATGCCAGACAGCGATGTAGGGAGTGATTTGGGTGACATCCACACAGTACCAACTCAGGGGCAGGTACAGCACTGCCAGCATCAGAAAGGTTTTACAATTTACTGACCATAAAAGAGTAAATGTAGAAGACCACCATCCTGAGATCGGCCTGTTTCTGGTGTTGGCCTAAAGAGTCGTGAGAAAGGCAATTCATTTAGGAATGGACCAGAAAGAGACCACCAGGGTGAAAAACGTCATGAGTAACATGCACAAGCCTTTAAGAAATAATGGTCCCTTTATTTAGTTTTACTTCAGTTTTGTGGTTTATTTTGTTGTTTTTTCCACTTTTGTCTTTCCCCATATTGACAGTTTAACTATAAATGTTGTTTCTGGTCTTTTACACCAAAAATCTCTGCAGGTGACTTTCTTTCAAAAACTCATTCTGATTCACAGCATCAGACCGACTGGTTAACAGAGTTGGGGGTCCGGCGTTTCTCAGTCATGGCCCTCATCTCAGTGCTGGGGTAGCGTTACTTTTTTCAAAATCAGTTGATTTAAAGATAACAAAAATTAGTGAGGTGGTGACTGGGCACCTGTTAGTCGTACAAGTCAGTGATGGAGATCAGGAGCTGCTGGTGTTCAGTACGAAACTACAAATGGGAAGGAGAGGATGTGGTTTTTGAGTCTACTCAGGGAGTGGTGGGATCTTTTGTTAATGGTGAAATTCTGTTGGTAGGGGGAATTTTAACTGTACAGAAGATCTTTAATTAGATCACACTGGCACTGAATCACACCAGGGGTCCATGAGGATGTACAAACCTTATTAAAGCAAGCAGATTTAGTGGATATTTGGCCTAATAAGTTCCTGTCAGCTAAACAATATACTTGGGTTAAAGGACAAGATGGTTCTGTTGACGGCTCAGTTAGATGGCTGTTATTGTCTCAGTCACCATTTGAACACAGTTACTACTCTCTACATATCTCCCTCGGCCTGTCTCATAACCTTTTTCATTCCTAATAAGCCTCCTTTGAAGTCTTTCTGGCACCTTAATGTCTCTCTAATATAAGCCTCTCATTTCATTCACTGTTTTCAATTTTTCTGGCATCAATGGACTCTCACCAAACCCCACTTTGACTTCACTCAGGCAGTGGTAGGACGTCTCCAAAGTCCAAATCACGGCGTTTTGTCATCTGTATACAGAACAAGTTACCAGAAAGTGCTGTCAGCAAATGGAATCACCAGAGCAGGAGATCTCTGAACTGCAGAGAACGTTACAAATAGGATACAATGGAGAGTTTCTGCTAAACTGACTGCTAAAATGATAGATTTGGAAGCTCTGCAAGCAAACAGCTCAAGGGGCTTTGATAAGATCAAGATTTCAAACCTTGAACCATTTGGATGTACCAATAAAGTTTTTCTTTGATTTAGAAGAGACAAGTAAACTGATCCATACAGTGTGGGATAACAGACGAGGCGAACCGAGTGAACTGGAGGACATTAGACATTTGGTGTCTGAGCTTAGGTCACATCCAGGATTGATCCTGCAAGATGTTTGTTGTGACGCATGCAACCCTCGATGAAATAATTTATTGCAGCAGTACCGTGTCTTGTGAAGCTGCAACCCACAATTCCTGTCTTTCCTTTTTTTTTCTCCATGTAATCAACTGCCACAATATAAGCTCTGTAATAAATGAAAAAACAGCTCTCTGTTTAGAACGCTGATTCTTCAAAACTTTTAAGGAACATAGAAAAATCTTTTAATATAATGCTTAATTATTCCATCATCCATCCAGGGTCCCACCTGTCCCAGCAAGCATGAAAAGTGACAGAGAACAATCACAGAATGGGGCACTAGCTATCAACTACTGCTGCACCATAGTGCCCCATGTTTAATTATTAACAGTATACATTATTTAATGAAGTTAATAAGTTATCTGTTAAATTTAAATACATATTTTTACAATGCATTTCATAATAAAAATGATATCAAGTATACATCTTATTCTGAAATGTTCAGAGAGGTGAATCATGAATGTTCTGTGGCGATCACTGCCTGTGCGCCCTGTCTGAGAACGAGAAAGTTTAGTTAAAAAACACGCAGTGATCCCACACACACAGAATATGAAGCATTTAACGTGCTACTTTAGTTACATGGGATTTGAGGAAGAAATGAACATCGAAAGATGAAGTTTATTTTATCATTAAGTTTGAATGTCTTAAACTACAGTTTAAAGTGAAAGTTTGAGACTAAAGTCATTTTTCTTCAGTGTCCCTATTTTTTCTCCTTTTTATTATGCCCTCATTTCAGGGATCCCAGGGCACGCACCGCTGGGACGCCTTTAGAGGGCCGGGGAAGAGGACATGGTCACCTGACCACGTGGGACTGCCACCCCGTTGCTTTAATAACAGGTAGAGGGCTTGGGAAACCCAACCCTGTAGGGGCCGGGTCACGCAGGTGGCCCCAATGCCTTGGGAACCTTGACCTCAGCACTTTGTCACACCAGGAAGTGCTGGGGGGAAGAGAAGAAGGGACACCCGAAAGGGTCCCGAGTAAAAGCGCAGTTCCGCCACACGGGGGGTAGCCGGTGGGGGATTGCCGAAGCACCTGGAGCACATCCGGGTGTGAATAAAAGGGGGCCGCCTCCCTTCATTAGGGGCTTTTGGGGTTGTAGATTGATTGATAGATATGTGAGGCATTATATAATAGATAGAAATGTAAGGCACTATATCATTAAAGATAGATGTTTAAGGCACTATATAATAGATATAGATATGTAAGGCACTATATACAGTATAGATATGTGAGGTACTATATAATAGATAGATACATAGATAGATAGATAGATAGATAGATAGATAGATAGATAGATAGATAGATAGATTTGTTGTTTTCTATGAATTGTTTTGTAAGTGGTATTGATTTTGTTGTTGCGTGTTTTGTGTGCTCTTCAATGTTTTGCTTCTTGCTATCCTATGCATTTATTAGCTTAGCTGCGCCTCTTTTTTAATGTTTGTTCCTTGTATAATTCATGTGCAGCCCAGGAGGGCGGGGCCACTTTATACAGAGGCTGGAGCTCCACCTCCAGGGGTATTTAAAAAGAAGCTGCAGATGAAAGAGCCACTCCAGCACTTCTCTTTAACCTGGTGGTCTCTGCTTTACGTTTAGATTTTTGGTGGTCCTGTTTTGGCCCTCAGGTCCTATCTCTGGTTTATAATAGAAGGATTTTGTTCTCTTAAGGTTTTTCTTTTTTCTGACTGCCTCTTTTTTCTAAGCATTTTTTTAATCCTTTCTTGAATGTTCTAAATAAATATTTAATTATTCAATAAGTTTTTTGAGTTTTATTGACTCAGAGATATTTTAATGTTCCATCCATCCATTATCCAATCCGCTATATCCTAACTACAGGGTCACGGGGTCTGCTGGAGCCAATCCCAGCCAACACAGGGTGCAAGACAGGAAACAAACCCCGGGCATTTACATTTAAATTTATTTACTTAGTGGACACTTTAATCCAGAAGATGTAAAACATTTTCAAGTAAACATCAGTCAGGGGATTGAAAGGGAACAAGTGCAACAGGACAAGGTTATAAAAATTGATGAGCACAAGTGAAGAGCTCAGCAGTTCAGATGGAGGTGGGCAGCTCGTTCCACCAGCTAGAAGCTCCATCTTGGTCAGGTTGAGATGGAGATAATGTTCCTTTATCCAGGTCGAGATATCAGTGAGACATGCAGCAGTTCTAGATGGCATTTTGTGGTCATCTGAAAGGAACAACAAGCACATCTGTGTGTCATTGGTGTAGAACATCATGATATGAGAATCCATGGGACTGGATAACAGGGCCTCCTAAGTGCTGATCAGAGAACAGGGGATGACCACTCACCACTGTTTGGGGCATCCCCATGCTTGCCTGATGCACCCATGGTATGGTAGGATCTGCCCGAGATGTAGGACTCAAACCATCAACAACAACAACATTTATTTATATAGCACATTTCAGTTACAAACAGTAGCTCAAAGTGCTTTACATAATAAAGAATATAAAAATAAAAGACACAATAAGAAAACAAAATAAGTCAACATTAATTAACTTAGAATAAGTAAGGTCCAATGGCCAGGGGGGACAGAAAAAACAAAAAAAAACTCCTGACGGCTGGAGAAAAAAATAAAATCTGTAGGGGTTCCAGACCATGAGACCACCCAGTCCCTGTGGTGCTGAGGTCAGACAGGGTGATGAGGAGGATCTGATGACTGACTGTGTCAAAGGCAGAGTAGAGATCAAGGACAATGACATAGTGGTAGATCGAGTCAGCCATAGCGTGTCAACAGCAGTCAGCAGAGCCTTGTGGGTGAAATGGCCCATCTTGTAGAATAACTGATTAGCATCAAGTAATCTGATCTTGGAATCAAAAGATGATGGACGTCTGAAGTGGAGCTCCGCTAGCAGCGGTGTTATTTTTCATATTATTTGCTTATTATCCTGAGATATCCTGCATTTATTCAACCCAAGGACACTGCTACATTATATATGTAAGCATATATAAATATGGCCAGCAAGAAAGGGGGTCCGAAAAGAAAAGAAAACTAAAGCTGCACCCAAGCCAAGATCAGCAAGCCCTAGCTCAAGATAATGGCCTTCAGAGAGAGACCTGGAACAGCTGGGCGAAAGTACAGACTCTTCGGGACCAAGGTCTGCTACATCGTCGCTGGCTGAGAGTGAAAAGGGGAACGAATGTACGATCGGGAGTGCAGATCTCGATAGCTCGCTGATCGGAGAACACCTGAAACTGGAAGGGGCCTTACAGTCCGCGATCTCAATTACTCCACGCAAGCCGGGAATAGCGGGACACCTGCTACAGTAGAGTCTGACGCTTCACCTACGGTACAAGAAAGCACAATTAAATGTCTAAACTGGAGGTGATGCTCGCTGAGATCGTACAAGATATAAAGAAAACCGAGAAGGCAAATGAGAAAGCAAGGGCAAAGGCACATGAGAGGCTGAAACAAGAGTTGCTGGAATTGAAACAGGAATGGCAGCAAGCAAGCAGGAATGGCAGGAATGGCAACAAGCAAATGAAACGCAGCGGCAGGAGTTGCAGCACGCAAACGAGACGCAGCGGCTGATGCTGCAACAGGCAAATGAAAGGCTGCGACAAGAAATGCAAGTGGAGATGCGACAGGTGCTGGGTAAAATTGAAACGCTTACTGATCAATTGGAGGATCTCAAGGAGACATTCACGACTAGGATTGAAATAGCCAAAAATTTAGCTACCAGTGCTGAAGAAAAGCAGAAAATGTCAGCTCGAATGCAAAAACTCGGAGACAGACTGGCTGCTTTGGAAGATGGGAGTAGAAGGGATAATGTCAGAATTGAAGGTCTGCCTGAGAATCGAGAAAGTTCAAACCCTGTGAAATTCGCAGCTGAACTTTTTTCTAAAATAATCGGGGACGACTTTAAAGCAGAATCTGAGATAGCAGCAGCTTACCGCGTACGCGGATCAAACACCGTTAGACCCAGACCAAGATCTTTTATAGTTCGTTTTGAGCGATTATCATTTAAGCTAGAGGTGATGGCACTCCTCAGAAACAAGGAAGATATTATATATGAAAATAACCACATTCGTATCTTCCCTGACTTCTCTCCAGCAACAGCTACTAAACGCGCAGCCTTCTATAACATTAAACAGCGGTTACGGCAAGCCAGTCAAATACAGCCTTGTATCCGGCAAAACTGAAAGTGGAATGGCAGGGTCATTTCTATGTCTTCGCTAGCAAGGAAGAAGCAGAAAATGAATTAAGAAAGCTGATCCCGGGACTATTCTGATACATAATAGTGAGTCATGGCGGATTAATAATCTACTGTCTGATCTATTGTTTTAAAATACGGGTTTTATCAGCATATATTCTCATTTTCTCATTATTACTTAGTATTACTAGGGCTATCTGTTTATGTTTTATTGTGCTTAATTACTTTTTTTTTCCTTTTTTTTTCTTTTCTTTTCTAATTATTTCATTCTACCCTAAACGAGACTGTTCAATATCATACCCTTGGTTTATTGTTATTGCTATTACTGCATTAAGACTTGTTATGCTTATTTGGACACATCTTTAACACCATCACCGGGTTTATTATCTGGGTGTATCATCTTAATGCACTAAAATTGCTGAAGACTATATATATATATTTAAGTGCAAAATTCTTTTTTTTTTTTTCTTTTTAAAGACTATATTGGTAACAGATATCTCTATCTTTTAACCTAAAGCGCTGCATGGGGCTTGTTTTGCTTTGGACGTGCTCTGTCTCTGGGTATGTCAGAGGACTGGGACTGCGTGAAGTGGGTTTTAGCCTCACTTGGGGAGGCAAAAATGGAGGGTTGGGGAGAGAAAGAGAGCAGGCTTGATCTATACCTAATCTATCATCTCAATCTTTATAATTATAACTATCAACGTAATAATAAGCTGCATGGCAACAACTCTGGGGAAATAGGAAATTAAGACCTAAACTGTCTCACTTCCAGTTAAGACTATAAAATGACATCAAAAACTCAGAATCAGTGTCTCCATGATGAGACAGTTAACTTCGTAAGCTGGAATGTTAAAGGCCTGAAACAAATTAAAGAGAAAGAAAGTACTTTCTCACCTAACAGGTCTAAATGCTAAAATAGTATTTTTACAGGAAACCCACTTACTAAGCAAGGATCAGTTCCGGCTGCAAAAAGACTGGACTGGCCAAATGTTCCATTCTAGTTTTACAAAGAAAAATAGAGGGTTGGGAATTCTCATACATAGAACAGTACCATTTGTAGCATCAGATGTAGTATTGGATCCTGAAGGGAGATATGTGATGGTCATGGGAGACTTATCTAACTGTAAAATGATTTTGATAAATGTTTATGCACCTAATGTTGATGATAAGGAATTTATACAAAATTTATTTGCATCCATTCCCAATCTGAACACTCATAAAGTTATAATGGCTGGGGACTTTAATTGTGTTCTAAATCCACTTTTAGATAGACTTCCTCCACAGGGGGAACGGCATCTAACACCGCAAAGATAATTACAAAGTTTATAACTGATCACAACTTATCAGATCCCTGGAGGTTTTTAAACCCAAATTCAAGAACATATTCTTTCTACTCACCAGTACATCATTGCTACTCAAGGATTGATTACTTCTTTATAGACAATAACTTCTTGCCTAAGATTAAATCTTGTAAATACGATGCTATTGTTATTTCGGACCATGCACCTATGATCTTGGAGCTGAAATTACTAAGCCCCATACACTCACCCCGCAGATGGTGCCTCAACCCGCTTCTATTAGCTGACGAGAATTGTACTGAATTTATATCCAAACAAATCAAATTCTTTCTAGAGACAAATACATCCCCTGAGATCTCTGCAGGAATACTCTGGGAAACTCTTAAGGCCTTCTTAAGAGGACAGATTATCTCATATCTTTCCCACAGAAATAAATCCGAAGCCAAGAAAGTAGCAGAGATAAAAGCGAAATTACTAAAATAGATGAAGAACATGCCAGACTACCAAGCGAGACTCTACATAGGAGGAGGCAGGCTCTACATTCAGAATTAAACCTCTTGACAACTAAAGAAACTGAACAACTAATTTACAAATCCAGACATCATTATTATGAACATGGAGAGAAAGCTAATAAGCTTTTAGCTCAACAAATTCACAAGCAAGAAGTGCAACGCAATCTCGTAATCACTAACACGAACGGAGATAAAATCATGAACACAAAAATATAATGCACACTTTCAGAGACTACTATAAATCCCTATATACTACTGAGTTTAAAGAAGACAATACACAATCTAATGCATTTCTGGATACATTACAGATACCACAAATAGACGCTTTAGTGTGGAGGAACTTGATAAACCTCTGGCATTATCAGAATTACTAGATGCTATAAAGTCACTCCAAGGTGGAAAAGCAGCAGGCCCTGATGGCTACCCTGCAGAGTTTTACAAGAAATTCTCCGCTCAGCTAGCTCCCTCCTATTAGCAACATTTACAGAAGCCAGAGATAACCAATCTCTTCCACAAACCTTTCGCCAAGCACTAATCACTGTCTTTCCAAAACAAAATAAGGACTTATTACAATGTGCATCATACAGACCAATTTCACTTCTGAATAACGACGTTAAAATACTCTCTAAAATCATAGCTAGAAGGATGGAGAAAGTGCTCCCTCGTAATATCACAAGACCAAACTGGATTTATTAGGGGCCGACACTTATCTTCAAATCTTCGACGCCTGTTTAATGTAATATACTCACCAACTAAATCAAACACCCCAGAAATATTATTATCATTGGATGCAGAAAAGCATTCGACATGATTGAATGGAAATACCTTTTACTACATTGGAGAAGTTTGGGTTTGGCCCAACATTTGTGCATGGATTAAATTACTGTATACTAACCCAGAAGCTTCAGTTTGCATCAATAACATTTGCTCAGACTACTTTAAACTAGAACGTGGCACTAGACAAGGATGCCCTTGTCACCGCTGCTGTTTGCATTGCCATTGAACCACTGGCAATACATTGTCGAAATACTGATCAGATAAAGGGGATTAGCAGAGAAGGACTGGAACAGAAAATCTCATTATATGCAGATGACATGGTACTGTATATATCGGACCCAGAAAATTCTGTGCCTGCAGTCTTAGCAGCACTCACAGAATTTCAAAAGATCTCTGGTCTCAGAATTAATCTGAATAAAAGTGTACTCTTTCCAGTGAATTCTCAAGCATATAATATTAGATTAGACACCCTACCTTTTATCATTGCAGAACAGTTTAAATACCTCGGGTAAACATCACAAGTAAACATAAAGCTCTTTATCAACAAAATTTCGCGTCTGCATGGAAAAAATTAAACAAGACTTGCATAGATGGTCAACCCTTCATCTCACACTAGCTGGAAGAATTAACACTGTTAAGATGAATATTCTTCCTAAGCTCCTTTTTATTTCAAAACATCCAATATACATTAATAAATCATTCTTTAAGCAATTAGATTCAACAATAACCTCATTTATTTGGAATTCAAAACATCCACGCATCAAAAGAGCGACCCTACAAAGACAAAAGGCAGAAGGTGGCATGGCTCTACCTAACTTCCAGTTTTATTACTGGGCAGCAAATATACAGGCGATAAGAACCTGGACACAAATAGAAGAACATACACAGGCTTGGACCGCAATAGAAGTAAAATCCTGCAGTACTTCTTTGTATTCCTTGCTCTGTGCTCCAATAAACACACGCTATCGGCAATACACTAATAACCCAATTGTGCTCCACTCACTTAGAATCTGGAACCAATGTAGAAAGCATTTTAAGACGGAGAAGCTTCTATCTGTGGCACCTCTGCAAGAGAACCACCTCTTTCAACCTTCACAAACATATGCAGTTTTTAATATCTGGAAAAATTTGGAATTAACTTGCTTAGAGATCTTTATATAGACAACGTCTTTGCATCCTATGAACAATTACATTCCAAATTTAACATTCCAGCTACACATTTCTTTCACTATCTTCAAATCAGGAACTTTGTTAAACAGAACCTTCCAGATTTTCCTCATCTTGCACCCTCATCCATGCTGGAAAAATATTGCTCAATTTCAAGGACTTAGACTCCATCTCTACAATATATAAAATCATTTTACAATCCCTTCCTTTCAAAGATCCAAGAGGACACTGGGAAAAGATCTCTCAATTAATATATCAGAAAAGGAGTGGAAAGTAGCAATGCAGAGAATTCACTCAAGCTCCATATGCGCAAAGCATACAATTATACAACTCAAAATTATATATCGAGCACATCTGTCTCGACTAAAACTCTCCAAAATGTTTCCAGGGCATGATCCAACCTGCGAACGTTGCAACCAAGTCCCAGCCTCACTAGGTCACATGTTCTGGGCCTGCACCAAATTAACATTATTCTGGACAAAAATTTTAATTACCTCTCAGACAGCCTTGGACTCACAATCCCTCCTAACCCATTAACAGCTGTGTTTGGGGTTCTTCCAGAGGGCTTAAAGTGGAGAAAGACAAACAAATTGTGATTGCATTCACTACACTTTTGGCACGCAGACTTATTCTGATAAACTGGAAGAACCCAAACTCTCCTCTTTTAAGTCAGTGGGAAACTGATGTGTTATATTATTTGAAATTGGAAAAAATCAAATACTCAGTTAGAGGATCTGTACAGACTTTTTCAAAACATGGCAGGATCTAATCAGTAATATTTTAAAATAAGTTCATAAAGCACAGAGAATTTATTAATTTAGGTATGTTTACAAGCCTTAAATTTTACCGTTTGGCTTGCTCTCTCTCTCAGGGTGGGGATCGATCTGTTCTTAACTCAATTTTTTTTTGTAAAAACTTGATTGCTTTGTATGGAGTGCAATAAAATTAATAAAAAAAAAAAGATCTGATTAAAGAGTTTTCAATAAAAGGAGAGGACAGACTGGTCCATAATGATCTTCATGAAGAAGGGTCAACTGTGGGCTTTTTAAAAAATGGAATTATGAGGGCCTGTTAGAATATCACAGTAAAAGTGCCTGTTCTGATTGAAGTGTCGTTGATGTGTGTGACTGCAGACATGAGTTAGATAGAGATAGTCTGAGGGATGAGTAGAAGGGGTACATTATGAGGAGGTTGGAAATGTCAGTGATGGAGAAAGAAAAGAAAGAGGAGAATGGTGTGGTTTGTTCAGGAGGAAGCAAACAAGTCAGCAGGAGTGATGAGAACTGAAAAGTTATGGCAGCCACTGTGATATTACTGGTCTGTGCAATGTGCATTTCACATGAGTAAATGATCAGTACGTTCAAGTTTTTGGGGGAGGCATAGGTGTGGTGGAGTGGCTCCAGAAACAGCTGTGGGAATGGGTGATTGACCTGTTCCTTCATTAGCACTGGAATCATTTAGGCCTCACATGTGTCCCATAGGGTTTTAAACACTAGAATCTCTGAAGCCTACGAAAAAACTTGTAATGCGGGCCCACCTTAAATTTCGTCGCACCTCTCCATCAGTGTCTTTTGTTTTGTAAATGTGTCAATCAGCACAAGCAGCAAGCAGCCTGCTATCCCATCTCCCCCTTCCACCGCAGCTTTAGTAGTAAACAAAGTTCTGCCAGCTCAAGTCTGTTTATCAGGGTGTAGACAGTAAATAATATATCGTTATTTGGAACACATGCATTTCATGTGCGCTCCGTGTCTACACCAATCTTTGTAAATTTAGGATCTCAGGATATGAGAGGCAAGTAATGTTGAACACAGAACTAAAACAGTAAAAGAAATTGGGATAGGGTATGATGCACACACACACACATATGTCTGCTTGGTTGGTGTAATGGTAAGAACTGATGTCTCCAGGTCGAGAGGTGGCAGACTAACTGGCAGGATGACGCCCGACCTGTTGCTGCATCCAAACGGTGCCATCTTTCACCTTTACACCTGGTACAGATGCGTTGTTCTTATACTGTATGTGAGTGGCTGTTTCTTGTGGGGTGGGCTTCTGTTCTCTGTCTCTGATATAGAATCCTCATCCTCATGTCAGTTCACCTCTGTTATAAAAGTTATAAAATGTCTTTATTTGAAAACAGCAGTGTCAGATCGGGGTGAGTGTGAACACGACTGAGAGAATACAACTGAATAAAAAAATTAAATAAAAAGTGCCATACATTTACACTGTCTGTTACAGACTTAAATCAAATGTATGTTTTTATTGTATAACAGTAATAATAATAATAGCCACTCACTACAGTTACTGTATGAAAGACCCAGGATTGAACCCGTAACCTCTCGACTTAGAGACAGCAGTTCTTACATCGGCACCAGCCAAGCAGAGGTATAGTAGTCCCTCGGTTCACGACCATAATTCGTTCCAGAACTTTGGTCGTAAACCGAAGCAGTTTCCCCCATAGGATTGTATGTAAATACAATTAATCCATTCCAGACCGTACGAACTGTATGTAAATATGTAAATATATGTAAAGATTATTATTATTATTATTATTATTATTATTATTATTATTATTATTATATGTAAAGCACAAATACAGTATAGTTAATTACACCATAGAATGCACAGTGTAATAGTAAACTAATGTAAAAACATTGAATAACACTGACACAAAACACCCAGACTCCCTGCTCAGCTACACGAGCTGGCTCTCGCACTCTCTCTCTCTCTCTCTCTCTGTAGCACACACACACACACACACACCAAACCACCCCTTCCCCTCCCCTCTGTCAGTAGCACGTGGAGCACTTTTTTTAAAATGAGTTTTAAGCACAGGGAAAAAAGGAACATTAGAACAAATCCTAAATTTATTTAAAAACCAACCACAAGCAACCAAAAAAGTAACAAGATCACGCTATTTTAGCCTTACAGCCCGATCGCTGTAAACACTTTTTTTAAAATGAGTTTTAAGCACAGCAGAAAAAAAGGAACATTTGAAAAAAGAGAAAAGTAATATTGCAGCAATTTACACTACGAACTGAAAAATTCACTTTTGAAAAATCCATAATACAAAAACCACCAAGAAAACTAACCTTGCATGAAACGAGTTCTGGCATGAAGTGTTTTCCTTCAGGTGTTTTCTCTCTTGTGATTTCTTGGGTTTCTGGTGCTTTTAGCTGTTTAGCTGGTGGGAGTGAAAGCCTCATGCAGCCATTCCAAAAAGAAAGTTCTTGTGACCCAACCCTTCGTGTTTGCCCTCCACATTACTGGCATTCTGGCTTTGTTTACATTGTGCTGCTTGAAAGCACGAGGGTTCTCAAACTGGTAAATGAGTAAACTGGTAAACAGTTTTTCCACCTCTTCCAGCACTTGAGGCCTCTGCCCGGTTAACGCTGTAACTCCTTTTGCAATATCATCTGCTTTAATAGATTCTTTCTGCTTTAGAATAGTCGAAATCGTAGATTTTGACTTCTTGTACTCGGCGGCAAGAACAGTAACACGAACGCCACACTCAAATTTTTCAATAATTTCTTTCTTTACTTCCATTTCAATTTTCTTCAAAACTTTCTTTTCACCACTCTTCACTTGCTTGGAAGCCATAGTTAACTGCAAAAGCACACAAAATACAGTAGAGCACAAAGAGAGCTCAAGTAAAGCACGCACGTCTGACTGAGAACAATGAACCAGCCAGGCAGGCAGGCACGCGGCTCCTCTCTCTCTGCTGTACCCCCCTCCCCCTGTCAGTAGAAGGCAGGCAGGCACGTGGCTCGCTCTATTTCTCTCTCTCTCTCTCTTAGCAGCAGGAAGGCACACCTGACTGAGAACAATGCAACACGCAGAAATCATAGGCGCAAGCACAAACCGAAAGGGAACCTGACTTTGTTCGTATACCGAGTGTGTGGTCGTGAACTGAGGCAAAAGTTTGGTGAACTTTTTGGTCGTGAACCGAGTTGTACTTGAACAGAGGCGTTCGTGAACCGAGGTTCCACTGTATCTTATTTCACAAAAGAGTGGAGCCTTCCTGGGGAGCAAGGCTCTGGCAGCTCATGGTTCCTCCAGCACTCGAAAAAAGTCCGCTCTCCAGGCAGTTCATGGCCTGGTGAGGGCGGCACATTTCAGAGTGGTGAAGACCCTGCAGCGGCTATGTGGAAAATGTCAATGGATTGGCTGCTGAAAGGACGTGGAGCTGCACATGGGGATTTGCACCATCTCCACTGTGTACAAGGGCCCTACAGATCGCTCCCACGGCCCTTTGCATCAATACCAGGTAGGGGCACCCATGGAAAGAGTTGGTGTAGACATCCAACCCTAACCCTAATCCTCACCTTAACCCATGCACTGCGAATAAAAAACCGCTTTATGCTTGTCACCATGAACTACTTCAACAAATGGCCAGAGGCTTTTCCAGTCCCTGACTAGAGTGCCATCATGACAGCTGAAAAGCAGGTAGCCAAAATGTTTTGCCAGTTTGGGGTACTGGAAGAACCCCATAGTGATCAGGGGAGAAATTTCAAAGTTCAACTGTTCAAAGAGGTCTGCCAGCTAATGGGGGTGCCCAAGACCAGAACCACGCCCCTACATCCTTAAAGTAATGGGTTGGTGAAGCACTTCCAACCCACCCAACTGGCTATACTCACATCCACCCACCAACAGGACTGGGACTGACGTCTACCAATTCGTTTTATGGGCTTAACACTAGAATTACCAGAGTCTACAAAAAACTAGTAGATCCATCCCACCTTAAATTGCTTCTTAAAACCATTCTCACCTCTCCGCCAGCCTTCTTTGTCCTGTAAATGTGCCGATAAAAACAAACTGCAAGCAGCTGGCTATTCCATCCCCCACCGACTTAGAACGTGCACAAACTTCTCCCAGCTCAGGCCTTGATTGATTATCTGGGAGTAAAGTGGAGTTTTAGAGTGGAAATAATAGATTGTTATTTGGAACACATGCATTTCATGTGTGTTACTTTTCTACAGTAATCTCTGTAAACACAATGTTAAAACAGAAACTTTTTCATATTGTAGTAATAAATGTTAGAAAATGTAGGCATAAACTATAAAATGTGTGAAGCCTGAAGGCCAAAGATCAAATAAACACTAAACACATAAAAGGTTCAAGAGCTTTACAACAGCTCCTGTGGTGTTTTGGTAAGGTTTTGTCACTTAGAGCGTAGCAGACTTGATGTACCTCAAGATATCTGAGGTTGATTCCCCGCTGGGGAGAAAATTTATTTATTTTTAACCTTCGCCGTTCTGCCTGCCTGAACTTCCTGTCTATCTATATAGTAATAACAGTAATTTTATTATTATATAGCAACTTCCCTGTCTGCCTATCATATAGTGCCTTCCTTCCTATCTATCTATATCAACAACAACAACAACATTTATTTATATAGCACATTTTCATATACACAGCAGCTCAAAGTGCTTTACATAATAAAGAATAGAAAAATAAAAGACACAATAAGAAAACAAAATAAATCAACATTAATTAACATCGAATAAGAGTGTTCCAATGGCTGGTGGGACAAAAAAAAACAAAAAAAATCTCCAGACGGCTGGAGAAAAAAAATAAAATCTGTAGGGATTCCAGACCATGAGACCGCCCAGTCCCCTCTGGGCATTCTACCTAACATAAATTAAACAGTCCTCTTTGGATTTAAGGTTCTCATGGAAGGGGTTGATGATGATGGTCACGTAGACTTCTGCCTTTTAATCCATCCATCATTGTTGGAGCATCATGATGCTTTGAGTAGGTGGTGGTGGTGCAGGCCACCACCACAAAGAAACCGGAAAAAGAAACAGAAAAAGAGAGTAGGGGTCAGTACGGATTTTACAGCCACCATGAATAGTTATTATGAGGAAATTGAACATATAGAGTATCAGGATTAAGTTAAATTAAGTTAAATTGAAGTTATGAGAAGGCCATGTTAAAGTAATGTGTTTTCAGCAGTGTTTTAAAGTGCTCTACTGTATCAGCCTGGCGAATTCCTATTGGCAGGCTATTCCAGATTTTAGGTGCATAGCAGCAGAAGGCCGCCTGCCCGCCTCACCACTTCTTGTAAGTTTTGTTCTTGGAATTCTAAGGAGACACTCATTTGAAGATCTGAGGTTACGATTTGGAATATAAGGTGTCAGACATTCTGATATATAAGATGGAGCGAGATTATTTAAGGCTTTATAAACCATAAGCAGAATTTTAAAGTCAATCCTGAATGACACAGGTAACCAGTGTAGTGACATCAAAACTGGAGAGATGTGTTCGGATTTTCTTTTCCTAGTTAGGATTCTAGCAGCTGCATTCTGCACTCTTTGCAAACGATTTATGTCTTTTTTGGGTAGGCCTGAGAGGAGTGCATTACAGTAATCTAGTCGACTGAAAACAAACGCGTGAACTAATTTCTCAGCATCTTTCAGTGATATAAGAGGTCTAACTTTAGTTATGTTTCTTCAGTGAAAAAATGTTGTCCTAGTGATCTGATTAATATGCGATTTAAAATTCAGATTACAGTCAACAATTACCCCTAAGCTTTTTACCTCCGTCTTGACTTTTAATCCTATTGTATCCAGTTTATTTCTGATAACCTCATTGTATCCATTATTGCTAATCACTAAGATTTCAGTTTTCTTTATTTAACTTGAGAAAGTTACTATTCATCCATTCTGAGATACAAGTCAGACATTGTGTTAGTGAATCAAGAGAATCAGGGTCATCAGGTGCTATTGATAAGTACAGCTGTGTGTCATCAGCATAGCTGTGGTAGCTCACGTTGTGCCCTGAGATAATCTGACCTAACGGAAGCATGTAGATTGAGAAGAGCAGCAGACCCAAGGATAGAGACTTGTGGACCACCATATTGGATATCGTGTGTCTTCGAGTTGTAATTACCACAACTAACAAACAATTTTCTCCCTGCCAGAGAGGCCCACCCATTGACTAAGGCGATTTCTAAGAATGTTGTGATCAATGGTGTCAAATGCAGCACTCAGATCTAAGAGGATGAGAACAGATAAATGGCCTCTGTCTGCGTTTACCCACAAGTCATTTACTACTTTAACGAGTGCAGTTTCTGTGCTGTGATTTGTTCAAAAACCCGACTGAAATTTATCAAGAATAGCAGGTTTATTTAGGTGGTCATTTAACTGCATAATGACTGCCTTCTCTAGAACTTTACTTAAGAAAGGCAGGTTAGAGATGGGTCTAAAATTTTCAAGAGCTGAGAGGTCGAGATTATGTTTCTTAAGTAGGGGTTTAACTACAGCAGTCTTAAGACAGTCTGGGAAGACCCCTGTATTTAATGACGAATTTACTATGTCCAGAACATTATCAATTAGCACGCCTGATACTTCTTTGAAATACATTGTTGGAATTGGGTCAAGGACGCAGGTGGAGGATTTTAATTGAGAGATTATTTTTTGTAAATCTATCCTAGTGAAAGAGTTGAATTTGTTTATAACAGGATGCTGGGGTTTAGGAGGACCCTTAGTGTTGGAGGGATATACTATGTTATTTCTAATATCATTAATTTTTTGATTGAAAAATACAGCGATAGCCTCACAGGTTTTACTGGAAGTACTTAGGAGGCATTCCTTTGAGTTACCTGGGTTTAGCAGACGATCAATCATTGAGAATAAGACTCTGGGATTACTAGCATTGTTATTTATAATCTTGGAGAAATAGCAGCGTCTCTCAAGACGGACAGTGTTATTGTATTCTGTTATTTTGACTTTTAATATTTCGTGGTGGATAGTAAGTTTAGTCTTCCTCCATTGACGCCAGCTCTACGGCATTTTCTCTTTAAATCAGACACTCTTTTGGTCTTCCATGGTATAACAATGCTAGAAGATTTTTTCACTGTCTTTTCAGGTGCAACTATGTCAACAGCAGCTCTCACTTTAGAATTAAATCTTTCCACCTTACTATTTACATTGTCCTCGCTATTATAGCTGGCACTATAAACGGACTGATTGCTTAAAATGTTTGTAAGTTTTAAAGCTGCTGCCGAATCAAAGAAGCGTTTTAACAATATGCTTCTCATGAGTGTTTTATCATTATTTCTATATTAAAAAGTAGAAGAAAATGGTCTGATAGACCAATATCAATGATCTGTTTTATATCAACTTTCAGTCCTTTAGTAATCACTAAGTCTAACGTATGACTTGCTTTATGTGTAGGCTGATTTATGAGTTGTCTCAAATCAAAAGAATCCAGGAGGTTCATAAATTCTTTTACTTTTAGATCACACTGATCATCTATATGAAAATTAAAGTCGCCAACTATTAGGAGTGTGTCATAGTTAGTAATTAAAATTAACATTTAGTCAGAGAATTCCTCAAAAAAAGACGCGTTGAATTTTGGAGGTCTATACACGGATAATACTAGAACTTGATAATCTCCAAAGGACTTGAACTTACCAAAACAAAATATATAAAATATATCTATCCCCTTAGCTGTTTTTTATATATTTATTATACAGTGCCTTCCCTGTTTATTTATATATCTAGTGCCTTCTCTGCCTGTCTGTCTGTCTGATTGCATATAGCGCTGAACTTACTGCTCTGTACTATTCTGTCCTCTGCATGTCCTGGAGTACAAAGAAACACCACCATACAGCAACATGTGGGGACTGGCAAGATCGGGGAAAAAAACACACGGTCACTGATTACAAACCGCAAGATGAATGAAAGAGACAATATATGTAAAAACATCATCGCACTAATGCAATATTATTTGAAAACGAACAGAATTTGAATATGCGCCCGATCTGACGCTGTTCGTTTTCAAATAATATTGCATGTACTTAACTATTTTAGAATAAAAACATACATTTGATTTCAGTCAGTCAGCAAGAGCCATTGTAAATGCATGATAATTATAAAGGTTAGTTTTTTTTTTTTTTAATTCAGTTCCATTCTCTCAGTCACGTTCATGATCCCCCCAAATCTGACAATGCTGTTTTCTACATAAAGATGCGCTATAACTCAAATGTGATTTATTTGGAGACGTACTATACTCAAATGTTATTTATATAAGTGAGAAAGTACAATGTCAGGTGCTCATTCAGTGTAATAGGAACCATAGCACAGAGAGATGTGTACACTGCAACAAGTACACATGTCGTGAATGTAGGAAGGGTGTGTGGGAATTGTTAATATTTGAATGTGATGATTTTATATAGCACGGATCGGAAATCAGCAGTTCTTAGCATTGCACCACGCAAGCTGTCGATCAACCGCCTACTGTAACTTGTTTATTTTTTTCTTCACTTATAGTCTAGAATAAAAGTGCACTTGTTTTTATTCTTGTACACCAACATATGTTCCTGTGTTTGAGCGACACGGGCATGTTCAAAAAAATAGACATGTAATGCCACGAAAAGTGCACGCGGGCACTTCAGTTCATAGTTATTGGTACGAGAATGCAGTCACAAGTACGCTGCAGAGCTACAGCGAGTCTTTATGTGAAAACAGCATTCTCAGATGGGGGGTTGAATTATGGGTAGGGAAGGATCCTGAACATGACTGAGAGAACGAAAAGTTAATAAAAAATAAATAAATAACCTTTACAAGTATCATAAATTACACTGGTTGTTACACACTGAAATCAAATGTATGTTTTTATTTTAAAATAGTAAGAATAAGAGCAGTTTACTTCTCAAAACTGAGTCGTTTGGGATCGAACTCATGGCGTTTTGATTACCAGTTAGTGGCTGATACCATTACGCTATCGTGGCAGTTGTGGTAAGTGTGTGCCAAAGTGGCATGCTAAGGTGGCTTTTTTCTGCAGTTATATTTTTTAATAAAATCATACTTGTTCTGTTATATTTGTACCTTTTGTGAAAGTGTTTCTTTGATATTTGGGCTTCAGGCTTCATACATTATATAGTTTATGCTTACATTTTGTCATTTACTACTACAATGTGAAAAACATTTCTGTTCTAACAATGTGTTTACACAGATTACTGTAGAAACAGAACACACGTGAAATACGTGTATTCCAAATAACGATCTATTATTTCCACTCTAAAACTCCTCTTCACTCCCAGAAAATCAATCAAAGCATGAGCTGGGAGAACTTTGAGCACGTTCTGCAGCGGTCGGGGATGAAATAGCAGGCTGCTTGCTGCTTTTAAAACTGTTCATTACCAGGTTTATTCAAATATTCGATTCTCGTAATCTTGTTCCGTCTGTTAATGATCCTACTCACACTCAGGGTCATGTGCTTTATCTTATTTTATCATTTGGTTTCTTTGTAAGTGATGAGGAGAAAATGCCAGTCATACTCAGTGCTGTTGCACCTTCTCAAATTGTCATTCCTGGAGTCCCAAGAATCAGCCTTCATGGTATAAACTCCTACACTAAATATATTTGTTCTGATATTTCTATAAATTCTTCTGTTGTTAGTTCTGTGTCACACAATCGGTTACTCTATGCTCGTAATTCTACATGCAGATCCACAGTTGACTCTGTTGCTCTTGTGAAAATCAGACACTCCATATCTAAAGGCCATCCCTGGTTTAACGACTCCATGCAGACTCTTAGAATGAAGTGTAGGAAAACAGAGCGTAGATGGAAAAAGATAAATGACAGACATCTTAGAAGATTCTGACAACCCGTCTGTCTGAATTCCAGCAGCCTGTCAAATTAGCTGAGACAAAACCCTTGTCTGATATTTCTAACAATGATCAGATGTCTAGAGTTCTGTTCAGCACAATAAGTTACACTCCGTACTCCAACACTCTTAGCTGTACTGTAGGCACTCATACATGTGAGGAGTTTTTGAATTTTTACTGATAAAACTGATAAGATGACCACCTGCCTCAGTTCCTTTGTTATCCCGACTTGTCTTTACTCAGTCTGGCTTTGTTTGTCCTCCTTTTCTTGCCCAAACTGTGCCCACTATGAAGCCCACATCCTCCCCTCCTGATGTCATTCCAGCTTGTCTCTTCAGAGAGACTTTCAGGTTATTGTTGACCTGCCATTGCTACTGTCCCTCCATCCATTGGAAATGCAGTGGTCATCCTGGGCTTAAAAACATGGACTTGACCCGAGTTACTTTCGTCTTATCTCTACATTCGTGAAATGTTTGTTTTTTCACAGTTGCTGTCTCCTCTTGGTAATGATAATCTAATGGAGTCCCTCCAGTCAGGTTCAGAGCTTTTCATAGCACCAAGGTCACCAAAGACAACAGAAATCAAGTAGACAATCAAAGATGGACAATCAGACAAGTGGACAAGGAGACAGCTAGTTTGCTGCAATGTGTTTGGTTTTATTTTAAACTAATAGACATTCTTTGACTTCTTCTTTCTTGGCAACGATTGGTCTGATTTGGTCCTTTTGGCCTACAAGAGAAGGAGACACCTGGTCAAATGAGCACAAGAAATCAGAGACCTTGAACTTTCAAAGACTTTATATATTGTTCAGGTTCTATAAATTTTTCATTTCCCCTTGGGGGCAAATAAAATGATCTTATCTGATATAATCTAATCATCCCTCCATTCAGCCAGACATTTCCACTTTAGCCGACACGTGCTTACCAATTTACCAAGTCCTGAAAGATTATCCTCCGTATTTTCCGTATCCTTCTAATCCTTTTTCTGCTCCTAATCCTCCTCCTCCAAATGATCCTCCAAATCCTGCTCTTGCTACTCTCATGTATCTCCTGTAAGGATTCAATGCAGATGACAAATTAGGAGTGAATTTCCATCCCTGTCTGTCTCCTCTGTCCCTTGAGAAGATGATTTCCAGTTGTGTGATCGCTGGCACAGTAAATAATCACATTTTTATTCTCACCACATAATTCACAACATTTCACAGCCTGCTCCTTAGCTAAACAAAATGAAAATTGTCCATCACAGAGTCCTGCCACCTCATGATGAAGGCTCCTCTGCGTGTAAACACCATTTAGAGGGCAGGCTGCCATTAAAGCCTCCTTCCATCAGACCCCACTTACCGTATTGCTGTGCCCATCACAGTATGGAGGCTCAGGCTGTCTATTTCAGTGCCCTCAACACCACGGCTGTCCACACACACACACTTTATGGACTTCAGCTATTCAGCAGTCCTCTAATTCTCAAAAAGTATGTTAAAGGCTTGGTGATGGCACTGAACTTTCAACTGGAAAAACTAGATTTTCTTTTTTTTGCATGATTACTTTTTATTATTTTAAAGTTAAAGACAGCAATGTGAGAAATTCACATATAACAAAATGCCAACCTTATAACACTGGACTGAACACCAAAACAGCCATTAAATCCAAACTTCAAAACCCCTTCAAAGCTCAAGCCCTGCTTTGAGACCTCTGCTCCGGACCACTGTACTGTATACTGTATATACACGTATTTAACAAAAGAAAAACATCAAAGAGACACAAAAAGGGGCTGAGACAGAAACAGTTTATATTAACACAAACACGGACACCGAGGATGTGAAGAAAGACGACTGGAAACAAGAATCGTTACTTGTAAGAGACCACCAGGGCTCCTGATAAAAGAAAACAAAGGGGAAGGCATTTTAAAGGTTCAAGAAGCTCCTGAAATGTTCCCAGTTAGAAGACAATAAAACACCTTGGAGACCCCAAGGAGGGCCTGATCAAGGGGGTCCTCACATCAGAACAAATCATGACATCGAGCGCACATCACTTATCAAATGCTGACAATCGTTTGTGTTGTCTCAGTGTGAACACAAGTCTCCCCTAAACTTATTGTTTGGCTCACTCCTTTATCCAGGGTGACCTTCAACATTTAAGATCCAATTTGTTTCATTTCTTTTGTATTTCCATGTGGAGCACCGGCAGGTCAAGTGACACAACATGTTAGTACTGAGATTGAAGTCCAAAGCCCTGCTGTTCTGTCAGAGTCGTGTTAACTGACCACAGCTCAGCATTTCATTCTGCTGGATGGGCAGACCTGATGACCAAACTCCTCAATTTAGGACTCAGTGCCACTGCAGTTGGGTTTTGGACGTCCTAACCAACACACCTCAGGATGTGTGAATGGCAACGTCACATCCTCCAAACTGACCCCCAGTACTGGCACTCCACAGGCTGGTGTGCTGAGCCCCTCTTATGACTGTGTGGGCACACAAGGCTCACTTCATCATTAAAACTGATTGTTACTTGGCCTCATTAAGCCTCATTTTTAACAATAATGAAACGACTTATAGAGAAGAGATCTACCTGCTGACTCAGTTTGGCCAGGACAACAATCATCACGATGTAAGACCCCTTCCCTGTGTCAGCAGTAAAGTGGTCTCATGTTCAGACCAGATGGTGGTGAGAGCTGGCAGTGGACGAGTGAACCATCTGAAGTTCAAGGCTGAATGTCTGCTCTCCAAATGCTCCTCGATGTTTAGACAGAATTCTGTCACATTCAGGACATTTGCTCTTATTCATGGCAGGGTGGGCTAAATGTGACTATTTTGGAGGAATTGGGGTATCAAGTGAAGAATCTAATTGCTTTGTGATCTGAAGTAGATCAAGATTAGATTAAAAAATTGCTAATGTCTTTAGGAGATGAAGAACATTTGTTTGAAAATAATAGAAGCATTATTCTAAAATGATTTCTATAATGAAATTAATTATAAACATGCCTGTAAATACAGTCACAATCTAAAAAATAAAGGAACAAACAGAAAAAGAACACTAAAGAGTCAGGCTTGGGGCATAAACTGGTCATAAAAATGTAAATACGCAAATTTGAGAAAACAGAGCAGTAAAGATCTAACACCACTTTGTTCAATGAAGTGCCTTTTAGCTTCCTGTACTGATGAGCAAAAATGCAAGATTTAAATAAATTTGATTAAAAACTCAGAGTGTAATCAATATCAGTGTTGTATATATACAGAACAATGACAAAGAAAATGTTGTGCAATGTACGTTACACGATTGGCAGTATTGGCGATGTTTACGCACAACACAATACTAAATTGTGGCACCCATTGCTGTTTGAGAAGAAATAAATTAACAACTACATGATACCAAAAGTAAGACAACCTGCTAGGTGTGCGTGACACAGAGGACAGGCAGGCACCCTGCTAGACAATGACATGACTTCGGGATAAAGAGAAAGGTGCCAGGAGTTCATGGGAAGTGGATTCTGGAAGTGCATCCCTCTCGGGTGTCGCAAGGCCGCACTGTCAGTGGAGGATCCTAGACAACTCAGAAGAATCCCCATAAGTCATGCTGGGTAATGAGAAGCTGTGCTTGGTCCAGTATAAAAGGAGCCCACCGCCTCCTGAATCTGACCCTGACAAGGCTGCACTTCCCATGAAACCCTGTGGGCAACACTCAGCTGGAGGAGGAAGGAGAGGAGAAGGTTTACTGTTTGTTTGGTGTTGGCTGAGCTTCATTGTGTTTAGTGCTTATTGGAGTAAAAATATCCATTATGTTTAATGAAGAAGATGGTAACATGCAATTCTGACTGCAAACAAGTAAAGGAAACTATGAACATTGGGACACCATGTCCCCCATCACACCTGCCTTTAAGCATTTTTGTCTTTATGGCCACTAGAAAGTAAATATTTTAATTTGGGATTTGCATCTACGGCCCATCCATCCATCCATCAATCAATGCTAAGCGCACCTCTGCATGTAAACGTCATTTAAACAGTCAGAGTCAGAACTGTGGAAGAAGAAAATGGATGGATCAGGAGATGAAGGACCAAATCAAATCCATTAACTGCACAGACAAAGTCAGAAAACTAGTCAACAAAGCCAAAACTAGATGTCAGAAAATAAACATGTAGAATATACAGGGAAAATACTAAAGAATTCATTCATTAAACACTTTTAAATATATAGAAACTCAGATGATACTGACAGCTGGTAGCTGAGCGCAGGATGGGGAGAGGAAGAGCGGCAAGAGGCCACATGACAGGGAGGATGAGAGGTCTGAGTGGGTTTGGAAGGAGGATAAAGAATTCTACTGGAGATGAAGAGGACCAGTCACCCCATGAGTCCAGAGAGGAACTGTATGGCATGTCAGCAGACCCCAGTGTTCTCGTCTTTGGTAGAATTTAAAGGGTCCTCATTGTCACATGCTTGGTATATGGTGAGAATGTCAAAATTAAATTGTATCTGTTCCCTTATCAAGATGTGATTAATAGAAAATTGAGTTCCCTTCACTGCTGGCTAGAAACCTGGTGTGCAAATAAAAGCACAGCCTTTATGAACAACTGGGATGATTTTTGGGAAAGGCTTGGATTGTTCAAGAGAGATGATCTTCATCCTAACTGTAAGGGATCTTTTGTATTATCCCAAAATATGGCCTGGCTGACTGATTAGAGCGCCTTTCAGGCCATAGTCATGTGATCTTAAATCAAAGGCTGTTGTTTATCCCACCTGTTACTATCCTGAAGCTGTTACCCATAATCCCTTTTGTGGGACATCCAGTAAATTTAGCCAAGATGCAGATCTTAAATTACGTGATAACCAAAAAATAAGGTGTATAATTAGACCAAGAGATAAAACCAGACCCTCCACCAGGGGCATCTGTAATAGAAATTTAGTTCAAATTAAAACAAAAAATATATCACCAGTTCAGAAAGAACTATACAGTTTTAAATGCTGCTTACTGAACATTCACTCTCTTGGCAGTAAAGCTGTTTTGGTAAATGATATGATATTAAGTACAAACTCTGATCCGTGTCTTCTCACTGAAACCTGGCTTAGTAAATGTGACACTGTCCCCTAACTGACGTGTCACCAGACGGATACTCGTTGCTTCATAAATCTAGAGACACTGAGAGGTAGAGGAGGAGGCCTTGGAATTATTCATTGGGACAAAATGCAAATCACTAATAAAACTTCACACCCTGTGAGGCATTCATTTTAAATATTAAAACAGATTCCAAGAAAATTATAGTGCTAGTCTACAGACCACCAGGGCCATATTCATTGTTCATGACTGAATTTGGCAACCTTTTATCTGATTTGGCTATAAATTATGATCACGTAATACTGATGGGGGATTTTAATGTACACTTTGATGTAGAAACTAACACTTTTAGCAAATGTTTAATTTATTTGTTAAATTCAGTAGGATTTTGTCAGATTGTCAAGTTCCAACTCATAATCATAACCAAGCATTAGATTTAATTATAACTCTACAAGTAGAAATTCAAAATTTAAGTATTACTCCATTAAATAAACTTATTTCCAATCACTACTTAGTTATGTTTAATTTGATTCTGCCCTTACCAGTATGTGACGATGCAGGTCAGGTCAGGAGGATGAAGTTTACAGAGGAAGAGTGGAGGAAGAATAAGAGACATAAAAGTATTGTGTCGAGTTGTGGTTGTGGGAACGGGGAAGGCGTTGACCACAGGCGAAGAAATAGAAATTAAACGTTTATTTGTTTTATCATTGTGTCTCCCGTGTCTGTCTGTGTCGGGTTGACGCTCATATAGCTCCTTTTTTTCACAGTCAATAAATAAATAATCCATAAAAACAAGTGGATAGTGGGGAATAAAAACACAATAAATCAATCTTTTAAAACCTGATGTTAAAAATACACTCACTGGCTCTGTCAGATCTCAGCCCACCTCCTTCTTCGTCTTCCCGGCTCTCCTATATCTATCGGCAGAGACTCAGTAGCCATGAACTTCATCCCTCAACCCCCATTTTGGTCAGACCATCTGCACCACATTGCGCCAGGGAACCGCACCAGCCACACTACCACGACCCCTCCTTAACACAAGAATTGACAAAGCTTACGAGAAAACTCGTAAATCTAGCTCACCTTAAATCCACTAGCACCTCTCCATTTAGCGTATTTTGTCTTGTAAATGTGTCGATAATCCCAAGCAGCAAGAAGCCTGCTATACCATTCTCCCCCCAACCATTGGAGAAACTGCAAAAACCTCTTCCAACTGAAACTTTATCGGGGAGTCAGGTACCTAGGCAAAAAAAAATATTGTTATTTGGAATACATGTATTTCACGTGTGTTCTGTGTCTACAAAGATCTGTGTAAGTGTAGGATAACAGAAATGGTGAACACATACCTAAAAGACAAACTTTTTCCATGTTTTAGTACTAATGACAAAATGTTTACATGAAGTGTGCAATGTGTGAAGACTGCAGTCCAAATATCTAATAAGCACTTTCACAAAATGTACAAGTATAACAGAACAGGTGCGCTTTTATTCAAGACTATAACCAAAGAAAAAGAAATCAGGTTAGGGTGGCTTGTTATCCCAACTTCTTGGGTAGTAAAGCAGTTAGAGTTTCTGACTCCTAATCAGAAGGTCCTGGGTTCGCGTCTTTACGTGTCCCAAAATAAACGTTTTGAGTAGTGAGCTGCTCTTATTGTTGCCATTATACAATAAAAACATGCATTTCATTTGAGTCTGTGACGGCAGCATCCGCCTCCAGCTTAGACTCTTCAGTACGCGAGTGACTCTCCATGCTAGTGTTTAGACCTGGACAGTGTATGTGCCCAAAAAAATGTCTAACTGCATTCTCATACCATTGCTCACGTACTAAAGTGTCAGCAGGCATTTTTCGTGGAATTACACATGTAATTTGTGAGCATGCCCTGTCGATCAAACAGAGGAAGCTCAGCAGTCTGTGACTTTACAATGTAGGAAGATAATTAATAAGTCAAGGTAAATAACATTCAATCAGACTTTTATATAAGTAACATATACATGCTTCTTATGTAAAGACCATCACAAAACATAATCATAAACAGGAGTTTGCATGATACGTTGGTGAGCTCTGTAAGCAGTGCTGTTTCTTTGAAGGATTGGTGTGGGGCAGACTGATTGGCAGGATGATGCCGGACTTCGTCCTGTGTCCAAACAGTGCCATCTTTTACCTTTACGCCTGGTGCAGCTGTGTTGTTTTTATATGTGATAGGACGTTTCTTGCAGAGAGGGCTTCTGTTCTCTTTTTCCGATCTGAGTTCACCTCTGTTATAGCTCATCTTTATTTGTAAACAGCAGTGTCAGATTGGGAGGAGCGTGAATTCGACCGAGAGAATAAAACTGAATTAAAAAAAGCTACACTTCAAATCAAATGTATGGTTTTATTGTATAATAGTAGGAATAAGAGGAGTTCACTACTCAAAACGTTTATTTTGGGACATGTTAAGATTCAAACCCAAGACCTTCTGAATAGGAGTCAGCAGCTCTAACCTCTTTACTACCCAAGAAATCGGGGGAAAACAAGCCACACTAACCTGATTTCTTTTTCTTTGGTTAAAGTCCATTCATCCATCCATCCATCCATTTACCAACCCGCTGAATCCGAACACAGGGTCACGGGGGTCTGCTGGAGCCAATCCCAGCCAACACAGGGCACAAGGCAGGAACCAATCCTGGGCAGGGTGCAAACCCACCGCAGTGGTTAAAGTCTTGTCTACATTTTGTCATTAGTACTAAAACTTTGGAAAAAGTTTGTCTTTTAGGTATGTGTTCAACATTTCTGTCATTCTACATTTACATAGATCTTTGTAGACACAGAACACACGTGAAATGCATGTGTTCATAATAATGATATATGTTTTTAGACTAGGTACCTGACTACCTGATAAACAAGGCTTCAGTTGGGAGAGGTTTTTGCAGTTTCTCTGGTGGTGTGGAGGAGATGGTATACTAGGCTGCTTGCTGCTTGTGTTTATCGAAACATTTACAAGACAAAAGATGCCGAATGGAGAGAGGTGAGTGGATTTAATGTGGGACAGATTTACAAGTTTTCTCGTAAGCTTTGGTAATTCTAGTGTTAAGCCACAAGTGCAGAGATTATTTATTTTAAAAGGCAATGAGCCATGGACTTCACCTTACCATACAATACATTCACTGATTAAAACAAAGACAGTGCAACATTTAAATTGTAATTCTGCTTTAAAATTTATACTTTGAATAAGTCAAGTGTAATTGTAGAAAACCATTTAACATAAAATGTAAATACGGAAAACAATTTAGATCAACTAACATCACATTATAATGTGACCATGAGAGATGCTCAGGACGCAGTGGCTCCCCTTAAAACAAAAACTATCAAAGCACATAGAAAATCTCCCTGGTTTAATGAAAACACTCGAGCTCTTAAATTAGAGTGTCATAAACTGGAGTGCAGATGAAGAACAACAAAGCTACATTTCTTTCAAATTGCATGGAGTGTAAAAAAATATAAAAAGCTCTTTTTAAAGCTTGCTCAGAATACTATACTAAAATAATTGGTGACAATAATAATAATAATAATTCTCGGGTAATATTTATAACAGTGGCTAATTTAACAAATGGGAATTCAGATATACAGTGCAAAATACCAACAGATATTATCAGTACGGACTTTATGAACTTCTTTAATGAGAAAATTATAAATATAAGATCCCAGTTCTCAGCATCACAGTGCAAACCACACACAAGCTTAGCAGACCCTGTCTCACATTGCATTCAGCACTTTAGTAATTTTAATCCTATAATAGACCAGGAAATATTGACTTTAATTTCTAAAATGAAACCTGCTACTTGTCCCCTAGATCCAGTGACCACAATAGTAGCAAAAAGTGCAATGGATGTTCTTGTAGCACCTATTGTAAACATTATTATTAGTTCATTATTGCATGGCACTGTACCTGATGCACTAAAAGTGTCAGTCATTAAACCTTTACTTCAAAAGTCAGACCTAGACCCACACATACTAAATAACTATAGGCCTATTTCAAATTTACCCTTTCTCTCTAAAATACTAGAAAAAGTAGTCGCCAATCAGCTTCAGTCACACCTTACACATCACAATTTATTTGAGAAATTCCAGTCTGGTTTCCGCACTGGTCTTTGTACAGAAAGGGCACTAAAGTGGGTTGTAAATGACATTCGGATATCCTCTGATGAAGGAAACTCCACTGTAATTATGTTGTTAGACTTAAGTGCAGCGTTTGACACCATTGACCATTCTATTTTACTGAGCAAGTTAGAAAATGATGTTGGGCTTACAGGCCCTGTGCTCGCTTGGTTTAGTTCTTATTTATCAAATCGATTCCAATATGTACAGAAATGTGCTGACAGTATTCCATCGTTATACACAGAAGTTCAATATGGTGTCCCACAGGGCTCAGTACTGGGACCTTTACTGTTTTCATTTTACAGGCTTTCACTGGGATCTCTCATTAGGAAACATAATGTTAATTTTCACTCGTATGCAGATGACACCCAGTTATACTTTTCTTTTAGATCAAATGAAGTTTCTCTAATGTTATCTTTAATTAGTTGTGTTAGTGAATTAAAGGTGTGGATGGATGAGAACTACTTGTCTTTAAACACAGATAAAACAGAGATGTTAATTGTTGGAGGGAATGACGCTGATCACAACAATATTCTGTCATCATTTAACTCAGTTGGAATCACCATTAATTTTGCTGAATCAGCCCGAAATCTCTGAGTTATCTTTGACTCTAGCATGTCATTTAAAGCACACATTACAAAGTTGTCCAAATCATGTTTCTTCCATCTTAAAAAATGTTGGGAAATTAAGGCATTTTCTAAATAAACAGGATTCTGAGAAAATAATGAATACATTTATTTCTAGTTGGAATGACTACTGCAATGTGGTGTTCACCGGATGTTCAAACTGTTCTTTATACAGCCTCCAGTTAATGCAAAATGCTGCTGCAAGAATTATTACAAGAACAAGAAAATATGAACACATAACTCCAGTTCTTAAATCCTTACACTGGCTCCCGGTTAAGTTTAGGGCAGATTTCAAAATCCTCCTTTTAACATATAAATCATTAAATGGCCAAGGTCCGGCTTACTTGTCTGAACTTATCATGACTTACAAACCTGAGCACACATTAAGATCTCAAGATGCTGGTCTGCTTATGATTCCAAGGATTAATTAAACAACAGTGGGAGGTCGAGCTTTTAGTTACAGGACCCCTAAACTGTGGAGTGGTCTGCCTGCTACTATAAGAGATGCCCCTTCGGTCTCAGCTTTTAAATCCCGGCTGAAGATTCACTACTTCAGTTTAGTACACCCTGACTTGAGCTCCTGATTAACTGTATAGACATCTCTGTTGTTAGTCATTAGCACTAAAACATAAGTAACATGACAGTTATAATTTGTTACTAACCCTCACCTGTTCTGTTTCTCTTCTCGGTACTCAAATGTGTCACTTGGTGCCACGGCCCACCTGCCAAGTTGTTCTGCCTGCCTATGGTAAAGTCGTCTCTGATGGAGGATTGCAAGGATCACCAGGGTAGAGGGGTTTCATCGGATCGTCTGGCCCACCGATGAGTAAGCTGTAGAATGGCCAATAGGGGGAGGCAGCTTGATGACCGAGGTCTTCCGGGATCAAAACAAATCCAAATCATATTATGTGATATCATGTACAGTTGAATCAGTGCCACCGCAAGCCTAGAGCCGCCCTGATTGTACTGCTGCAATAAATTATTTCATCGAAGTGAAACACATGTTTAATAACGTGCTTTAACTCCTATCATCATGAAAATTATATCACGTGATAC